>NC_069387.1:103339590-103642621 GCF_027475565.1 Acinonyx jubatus | reverse complement strand
TGCCATTCTAAGCAGGGAAGAACGCTTTCCTTAGCAGAGCACAATATCCAAATAGATCTTGACAGAATGGAATGACCAACTGAAGTAAACAAGGTTAAGTTTAATAGGGATAAGGATTAGATCCTAAGACCGAAAATTAGGTCCAACGCCAGAGGCTGCAGGATGGGAAGATGTGAATCAGCAACATATGCATGGAAAAATACTTGGGGAGATTTTAGAAAAAAGCAGGACTCAATGAGTCAGTATGATATAGCCACCAAAAAAAAAAAAAAATCAAGTGGAAACATGTAACATTAGACTGCAATACAAACAAGCATAATACATAATTAAAAACCTACAGTGTTCACCATAAGGATATAATAAACTTGAAACATTTTCTCAATATTATTGTGTGTTTTATACTATCACTATTACTATACATACAAGTAATAAAAATGCTGATGACACATATCTATTGGTTCACATGATAAACTCTGTAATAGAAAAATTCTATGCACGATTCCACTTCATTTAAATTAATACCCTCTTTTCAGAAGGATTATCTAAATTATATGAAGTCACCCAACTATCTTTGGGAAGATATCTTAAAACCAGAAAGCATTCAAAGCAGAAACCAACATGGCATGGGGATCTTGGAGCCATGTCACTTTGTGGACTACTGAAGAAAAAGAGGTTTATTTATCCAGTAAAAAGTGATTTAGGAGAAAAAGAATAACAAATTTCCTCAAATTGTTGAAACTGCATCATAAGAAAGAAGGATTAGACTTGTTCTATACTTATCATGAAGACAGACTGAGATCATGGAATTAGTAACAGCTGGATGATGAGCTATTATACAGAAGAACTTTAACTGTTACATGTATCTAATGATGGAAAATGTCACCTCAGGGGTTAGTGGTTCTCCATCACTGGAAGCCCAAAAATAGGATAGATCATCATGATAAAATAGTAGATAAAAGGGATGCCTGCGTGGCTCAGTCGGTTGAGGGTCTGACTCTTGGTTTAGGCTCAGGTCATGGTCTTGCGGTTTGTGAGTTCCAGCCCCACACGGCTTGGAGCCTGACCAGTGCTGAGCTGGCTTGGGATTCTCTTTCTCCCTTTCTCTCTGCCCTCCCCCTGCTTGCACACTCTCACACTGTCAGTCTCGCTCTCTCACTCTCTCTCTCAAAATATATATATGTATTAGATGAAGTCTACACTAGGTAAATTTCAAGGGCATTCCAAATCTTGGGATTCAATGATTCTGTATCTCTGTGGGATACCACTGCTAAAACAGATGCTAAGAACCCAGTGTTTCCCACACACTAGTCATTCATACAGAACTTCCATAAGTTTTGCCACACACGTTCTCATTGTACTAATTACTTAATATCTACCTTTAAAATGCCTCAATTTTGGAGGCGCCTGGATGGCTCAGTTGGGTTAAGCATCCGACTTTGGCTCAGGTCATGATCTCACGGTTCATGGGGGTTCATGGGTTTGAGCTCCATGTCAGGCTCCGTGCTGATGGCTCAGAGCCTGGAGCCTGCTTTGGATTCTGTGTCTCCCCCTCTCTCTGCCCCTCTCCTGGTTGCGCACACGCATGCTCTCTCTCTCTCAAAAATAAATATACATTTAAAATTTATATATATATATTTTAAATGCCTCAATCTTGTTTTCCTTATTACATTTTGCCTTGTTTTTAATAATATGACCCATGGACTATCTGACATGCTAATTACCTTTTTTTAATAATAACCCTTAAAATAAATATTAAAATGTTTATGTGTATACCCTTTAAGATAAGTAGCACACATACCACACTTTAAATACCCTGTTTTAACTTTTCAGTTACAAAAGTAAGTATACAAATTTTTTTAATTAGATATCTTTCCTCAAATATCTAAGCTTTGAAAATCACCTTTAAGAGACCTGGTGGGTAATTATTCTATTTTGGCACAGTGCCAGTATTGCTGCTGTGTTTGTTTTGTTTGAAAGAGGACAGTAGAACAACATTCTGCAGGCCTCCTACTTACTTGGCTATATTTGCCTCACGTTTTGGAAACCAATTATTCATATAATGGGTAACAGCCTTAAGTGTCAAGATAGAGCCCTGGTTAAAATTAACGTTTCTTAAAGTTGAGCTCAAAAATCTTGAATACGTTATTGAATTTGTCAATAGTCCAATTAGCTAACAGATTAACAGCTGTATATTTGGCATATTTGTTTGGGATCTCCATTTTCTTTACAGACTTATTTGGCAATAAACCATACATTTTGAGAGTAAAACAACTGAATGAATAAAGAAGCGTTTGGAGGAAAAAGAAATAGATGTGTCTCTGCTTTTGTCCCACAACTTCCTCAAGAAAGAATCTCAACAAAGAGCAGAGACTTCTCAGAGCCCAAACTACTGAAGTTCTAAAACACAGAAGCTCTTAGCTGACTTTTAGTTGACACTGCTTTGCAGCCTCACTAGTAATTCTGAAAACATCAGCCATAAACTGAAACAAGGCTCTTAACGCATGATCGAGCTTCACAGAGGACTTTAGCACCTACTTTAGTTGATAAATGTTTGTCCAGCTGTTTTTATTGGTTTATTATGCCATGGTGAAACAAAATATTTTCCATTTGCTACCTTAAAAACATAAACAAATTTGTCATTGAAAAACACTCTAGAAAATATGGCAACATTATGTGTTCTACTCCATAAAGTTTATTGACATGTCGAAATGAAGACAAAAATGCACAAGGAGGAGAAAATCCTCCACTAAGAGAAAGCAGCCAGGTCTAGCTATAATTAGGCAGAATTTGTACTCAACTGAAGCCATCTTGGATAGTCCTTGGATAGTACTAAATCTCTTGGAGGGTGTCTTGACCACAGCCCAAGCTTTACATTCAATTTCCATGGTGGGTGGGAGCAGCAAGGAACTGGGACTGCTAATCTGGAACTAAAACATTTGCTTTTCTTGGGAAAAGACTGATCTATTACATCTTCTGTCCTCTGTCCCTCATTCCTCCTTTTAAAGAAATTGTCTCATTTCTTTGGCTGAAATTAAGTTAAAGCTATAACCCAGAGAATTTTAAAACTTTCTGCTTGGATTCAAAAGCTGCTTTGAATTAGTAGCTGCCACTGGCACGCTATTTATTTGTAGTGAAGACTTAGGCCTTTCAGGAGATTCCGGGTGGAGGTGGGGCAGGGGGGGCTAAGCCTTATAATTCATCAGAGTTTAATAAAATTTCACCAGTGCTTTTGCAAAAGAAATTTTGCTGGGATTATAGAAGATACACCCCAGGTATTAATGTAGGACACATTATCACCCAGGACAAAATATAGAGAGGTACTTTAATACCTCTTACCAAGATAACAATTATAATACAAATAACTGATCGGTCCACAGTAGTATATTATTTATTCAGCCTGAAAATTTGTAGTACACGTTCCACTTATAAAAGAGTTGCACGCATAATTAAAAACAGCAAGTGCTTCTCAAATAAAATGTACATCAAGTTTGGTCATGGTAAGGAAGGGGGAATGATGAAGCAAGGTTAGCAAGAAATTAATTCTCCTACATAACCACTTGCTTGCCAAGTTATATTTTCATTTTTTTTTCTTTTAAACTACACAGTCAAATGAATTCGGCTAGATGGCCTGTGTAAGAAAATAAAGACCCCAAGTATGTTTAGTTCCAGGAAAAGGAGTGGTTATTAGCCTGGTTATCCAGCCTGAAAACCTCACCCAGACAATTCGAAATGATAACGGTTGGCTACTTCACAGATACAATTTTCTATACAATCCATTTCCAATCAATTACAAAGGCAACATAGAGCTATATCAATTTTAGTCCAGTGCTGGCATAATAATAGTGATGCAAGAGGACTTCTCTATAGGTTTCAAAAACTTTTCTTTTTTTTTTAATATTTATTTGTGGGGGGGGGGGGAGAGAGAAACAGAGAGAAAGAGCAAGGGCAAGAAGGAGTGGGGCGGAGAGAGAGAGAGGGAGACACAGAATCTGAAGCAGGCTCCAGGTCTGAGCTATCAGCACAGAGCCCGATGTGGGGCTCAAACCCACAAACCATGAGATCATGACCTGAGCTGAAGTCAGACACTTAACTGACTGAGCCACACAGGCGTCCCTCAAAAACTTAACACATCTTTCAGCCTCACCAAAAGTCCTTAAGAGAATCCTTCAGGAGATTCACAGTACTGATTACACAATTTGAATGTACCGAGAATGAACACCAGAGCAGAAATCAAGGGCTTGGAATTCCTGTGTCAGCACTGCCACACCTGTGTGGATATCTGCTTCCTCATCTGGGAAAAATTAAGAGATTGAGACCCATGATCTGCAGCTCCCTTTTGGTTTATTAAAAACAACAGTAATAAATAAAAACAAATGATACTGTGGAAACTTCTACACTTCACATTTCAGTAAAAGTGCATCATCAATAAAGAGTTTGGCCTGAAGGCAAAGATCACTCAGAAAGTCAAACCTCACAGAATAATTGTGACAATCCCATTCCCCTTTACTGAAAATACATCTTTCCAACAACCATTTATTAACCACCTACAGTCCGCCAGGCACCATACTATGACAGGACTTAGTCCAGTCTCTGGTTAATGAGACTCTTCTGTGAAATGTTTTCTCATTACGAGAGGCAAGAACTCCTCATCCCTTCTGGATCCCACTTCAGCGGCTTCCTATGAGAACGTGAGGCACAGAGATACAGCCACCTCACAAAGACGGAAGAAACTGCTGACAAACGGGGCTGGACAGACCACAAGTCCCTAGCATCACGCTTAAGTCACCAAACCAATCCTGAGACCGCCTTCCTCCAGAAATTTTATTAAATCAAATTTATCAAATCAACTAAATATAAACATATTATAGTTTAAGCCACTTCTACTCAGCTGTTACTTGCCACCAAAATCGAAGCAAATGACCATAACCTTATTTACCTGATATCTCACACATAACACTCTCCATCCAGAACGAATATTCAATTTTTGTATGATTTATTTCAACTATGTTTTTCTTTTAGAAACAAAAGCTATAATATTAAAGTTAAACCTATCCCTAATTCTATCCCTTACCTTTCCTTTCAGAAGTTACTACCATCTTGAAGTTAGTATGATTCTTCACCCTGTGTTCTTATATTTGTACTATTTAAATATTTTTCCATGTAAAATATATAGTATCGCTCTGTGTATATTTAAAACTTACTGAAATACAATATAAGCTAAGTCTCATTCTGCAATTTACATTTTCATCTAACAGGTGACTGAGACTAGTCCATATTTATACACCTTTTTTCTTGCAACTACCACAGAGTATTACAGTATTCCACCACTCGGGGATATACTGATAGACATTTAGGTTATTTCCAATTTCTTTTTTGACATGTATTTTTTTAACACATAAAATAAAAGCCACTGCTTAGTGTTTAAATTACACACTAGGGGTGTCTGGGTGGATCAGTAGATTAAGCGTCCCACTCTTGACTTTGGCTCAGGTCATGATCTCACGGTTAGTGAGTTTGACCCCTGCCTCAGGCTCTGTGTTGACAGCGTGGAACCTGCTTGGGATTCTGTCTCCCTGTATCTCTGCCCTTCTCTGACTTGCTCTCTCTCTCTCTCTCTTTCTCTCTCTCTCTCAAAATAAACTTAAAAAAATAAAAAATAAATAAAGTATGCACTAAATAATAAAAAATTACAATTGAGGACACATAGTACATTTGGGGGACCATTAGGGCATAGTAAGAAAGCACAGCAAGAAAAAATGGCTTCCAGGACACACTGTTCTTTAGGAAAGAATCGTTACCCAATGTTCTACTAATCTCATCTCCGGTTACTTGTAAATCAGTGTATCACCAACAAGCTATTCTGAACACTAAAGGGCAAGATATAATGTGCATCAGTGGGGCACTACCCAGCTAGTTCACCTACACCACGGAAACACTTACATTGGCCAAGGGAAGAGTAGATCAATAAACACTTTAAGGCCACTGTGCTGAGCAGAGACACAAAGGTATAATTATAAAAACATAATAGAATTCAATTTGAGACAATGCAGTTTCATTTGTGAAAATGCTGTTTCAAACCTTTCAATTTTGCACTCAACGTTTAGAAACCAAACTGATCAGCGCATGTACAAACTTCATTTGTAACTCCATTCCTGAAAGTGCATCCCATTGCTCGTGGGACAAAAAAGAAAACCTTTAATACTTTCTACAGAGTTCAGGCTTAGATGACACTGCTTACCTTCTCAGCGACATCTGAGGCCGGTTCTCATTTAATATCAAACCTTCAGCCACGTCTGATTTTTATCCTTTCTTTTATGGAGCTCTTAATGTCTTCAGTATCTTTGTAAAGACCTTCTAAAGCTTTCCCTCCCGTCTCGACCTCATCCCCGTCTACCTTGCTAACTCCCTCTCATCCCTCAAAGTTCAGCCTCAAAGTTGACTTTAGAAACCTTCTAACATTTCTGCGTAATGAAGCCTCCTTGTTTTACCTTTATAAAACTCACCCCCATGATAATTATTTGCTTAATGATTGTCTCCTCCACTAGATTACAAGGACTGAGGGGCAGGGATCATGTTTTGTTTTTCTACCACTATATTCCTAGATCCTGGAAGAGTGCCTGAAACATATTTGGTGCTCAAATAACTTCTCAAAACCAATAAACATGCTGCAAAGCAAACTGTCCTAGGTTTTCACACACAGTACTCTCCATAAATGCTGGCTGAATAAACAAATCTCAAGTAACACCAAACACCAAATAGGAGACAGTTTTAAATCCAAATGGAGGATTGGCACCTCTATAAAGTACACATACGGCAAAACACATTTTGGTCTTTCCTTCCTCAGAAACATGAACATAACTTTATGACCGTCATCATGAAATAAAATGACTCTTACAAATACGATCGTTCACAGACCTGAATGCTTTATAATTATTCTGTCCTGATATGTGCTTAGTCTGTATTTCCATTGACATTTACTTTTACTCCATTTTCAAATGACATCAGTTGAATTAAAATAAAGAATAAAGGTTAATGGTAACCACATTATAAAAGATCAACCATTTAATATTTATAAATTACACTGTTCAAGTTGGCAAATCAGAACACTGAGATTTAAAATCTTTTCTCATATTTCCTGTCCTTAAAGTACCAGAACGCATAGATCATGCATCGCTCTCTCTTATATACTTAATATTTCTTTACTTATTTATTTAACAAAGACTTTTATAGCCCTTAGCGTGTGCCAGGCACTGTTCTAAGAACTTTATAAATATGAACTCTTGTAATCCTCTTAAAGCTGAAGAGGTTAAACCAAAAAAGCAAAAATAACTATATGTAAACAGTATTAAGTTGTCTATCTACACCTTTTTTTTCAAGTAAAATAAATCATCAATTAGGGGTGACATTTGTCAAAATTAGCTGATGACATGTTTATTACACTAACTTCTGTCATCAAACTAGAATTGTGCTCATGCCTTTTAAAGTCAATGATCTCTTTACTTGTAAAATATTTTAAAAAGTACTCACAAAAAACAAAAACTTGGATGGTGTAAATTCTCTTTTAAATGAAAACAAAAAGCCACTCTAAAAACCAAAATCATACAAACAAAATCTTAGCAGATAATCCTTGATTTGCTACTCACAAGCTGAGTAGCTTTTCTCATCTATAAAGGAGGGATTAGGACAACAGATTTTGATTCTCCTTCAAACTCTAGCATTCCATGTTTCCACAATATTACCATGAAAGGAACTCAATCAGGAGCAAATAGATTTGGTTCTCACTGTGGATTTATGTGAGTACCCAGAAAGCTTTCTGAGTCAATTATGTCTCTGGTTCCTCAAAACAAAACAACAAAAACTAAAGAGGGTTGATAAAACCATAGCATAGTCAGGAAATTAAAATTACTTAAAGCCTAGTGCCTAAAGTGGACCACACTGAATCCACATAGGAAAAAACATCACTGTCAAAAAAATACAACTCTTGGTCCACACTTTGTCAATGTGTTCACAACGTTATAATTTGGTTCTGCTACAGTATCTAATTACTTTTACCATTTTTTTTAAGTTTTCCTGAAGATTACTAAGAACACTACTGCTTTTCAATAAATGATAATACTTCTGCAGGTAGTTGAATCACTATATTAGATAGTACGTAACTTCTTAAATTTTTGCCCCTGTAAATAAGAACTTTCTGAAATTCTTTCAGTCTCTTATTCTATCTTAATGCCTAGTTTTTTTGCCTTAAGTTGAAATGCATATCACTGCACTGTGTGTTAGCCAATTTAGCAGTTATTTGGACACTATGATAGGGTCTAAGGATTTTATGGGTGCTAATAGTGAACCCCCAAAAAATTACAAACATTAGGAAGCCAGAAATCCTTGATGATGTTTCCTTTTTCCTCTAAACTACCTAGCAAAGTCTATCACTCATAGTAAAAGCTTAAATATTTGATATTTTACAAAGAATATTTCTCCCTGGAGTTTATCAAGGCCCTACAAAATTGGAAGCATTTCAGATGTTCATCCCTGCACTATACTGAGCACAGACATGGTTACTAGTTGGCCCTGCCCCATAACAAGCTTCTTTGCCCTCTCATAAAACTCTAGATCTCTGATCTGTTCTTCCATAATACAATAGGATAAAATTTAACCTGGGTTATTCAAACTACATCCTATGTTCAAAATTCACAGCAGTTGCAGAGATTCTTCTCTCTTGTATTTATTTATTTATTTTTTAATGTTTCTTTATTTTTGAGATAGAGAGAGACAGAGCATGAACGGGGCAGGGTCATAGAGAGGGAGACACAGAATCTGAAGCAGGCTCCAGGCTCTGAGCTGTCAGCACAGAGCCTGACACAGGGCTCGAACTCGCGGAGTGTGAGATCATGCCCTGAGCCGAAGTCGGACGCTTAACCGACTGAGCCACCCATGCACCCCGAGATACTTCTCTCTTGTATTTAAAGCTAGAATCATTTGATGCAAAGAACAACATACATTGAAAGAGACTTCTCCCAGCTTGATCCCGTACTAATTGAGTAAACTTGGGCTATATCTTTAATATCTTTGAGCCTCGTTTTCCTCAACTGCTTGTCAGGGGGTAGGTATTTAAGTCATGTGACTCACTTTCCTCCTGCTCTCCTCCTTATCTGAGAGAGAAAAGAAGTAAGTATTGCATTTTTAAAGGTTTTAACTCTTCACCAAACAAAACCAGCTTACTTTAGTTATGAATTAAGATACCATGGTTAGCTAAATTTCAATGTTTTTGATGTTTTACATTTTACTGCTAATATACCTTTTCATCATGTATTTATATTAAGCAGATTATAATTTCACTGCATAATAAAAGTACAGAGTGCTGGACTCATGTCATAATGTCAGCAATTGAGAATTATTTTATGCAAATTACTTAACATTATTACACTCCAATCTTTGGCATCCGAAAAACAAGGGAATTAGAGCCCCTTAAAATCTTGAGCTCTAAAATAGATACATAAAATTTAAGACGAACTATGTCGATCATGTAAGCAAGTTTACAGAGAAAGGGAAACAAAATTGCAGACACTAATACTTCGCAAATGTGGACAGAGCTCCAAGCATTAGGCTTGAAAGCATCACACAGATTTGGTCACCAAAAAGATATTCCAACCCTCAGTAGGCAAGAGTGCATGTTCTGTGGCCACGTCAGAATTTCAAATAGCTCATCAGGAAGGCCACGTACATTCAACCAGCGGAAAAAAATCAGTACATCCAGTAATTAAAAAATACTCTCTACTACCACCAAAGATGTGCAGTGATTTGAAGCAAATGTTGCTGCATAATTACATATGAACATAATTGAGGCTCTCCATCTCTGCAAGTCCTTTTATGTGAGTAAATGATTCGAAATGGAATGCAAAATTAAAAATATCTTTTTTAAGCAGACCATTAAAATTATACTTTAAACTCTAAAACTTACCAGGGAACAAGAAAAATCTTCAGAGGCGTGGAGTAAAATGATGAAAAGGTAGCACAAAGCTAAACGTCAGAAGATTACATATTTAGTGCAGCCATTATTGAGGTAACATTAGCATGGTATTCTAAGGTTTTAATGCATGAAAACAGAATGCACGTCCCTGTGCTCAAACATATGCTTCTCTTATACTTATTATTATTGTAATCTACACAGGATGAACACGGGATATACAGTACTTTCATCAAAGCCCAAACCACAATGAATTATGTGCTCATTTACCAATTTCCTTCACTCAATGACAAGATATTGAAGTAGAATATAGAATTGACTAATGAATTTATTTAAACATTTGTTTTTAAAAGTGAAGTTTGTATATCAACTTGATACGCGTAAATTTATCCAAATCCAGGATCATCTGCCATTTGTCCTCAATTTACCAAAGCCAGCACTCTGAAGTAAGTGCTGTTCAAGCTGTGGTAAAAGTTTCAATTAGTTATTAATTATTTATGTGGACTTTCTCACTTATTGATATGAAGAAACTTAGCCACTCTCCACCAACCTGGAGTTTTTTGTTTTGTTTTGTGTTTTCCTATTACAGAAGGAACAAATTGTAAAGACATATTAAGGAAAAGTCACAAAAATATAGAAGCTGGGGCATCTGGGTGGCTCAGTTAGTTAAGCATCCAACTCTTGATTTCGGGTCAGGTCATGATCTCAAGCTTGCTGAGACAGAGCTCTTCGCCCAGCTCTGTACTGACAGCATGGAACCTGCTGGGGATTCTCTCTCTCTCCTTGCCCCTTCCCCACTCATACATGCACAGGCTCATGCTCTCTCTCTTTCTCAAAATAAATAAATAAACTTTAAAATACATATATAATACCTTATATAAACAGCATAAGCAAAGTTTCTCCTCATAGGAAAATTTCCTTTCCTTAAAGTTAAATCTTCTGCACAGTATCCCATTTAATCATTTGAGTAATTATGTGTATGTAACATAACTGGAAGAGAAGTGATTAAGGAAGGAAATTTTTCATAAAATGCATGAAAAGCAGAGAAGAAAGCAGAAGTGACAACAGAAACTACTGGCGAAGAACTGGAAACATTTTTTCAATTGAGAAATTGAAGTTACTTTAAAAACATCAGCACCGTTCACCTCGTGTCTCTGGGTTCAACCCTGACTGGCTCTCTACTCTTCTGGCTGACTGAATCTGGGAGCCCTGTGTGCCCTTCCCATCAGGGTCAGCAGGAAAATAAGAAATAAGGACATCCCTCCTCACATCTCCAACTTTTTTTGACCCATTATAAATACCTTCTGTTTCCAGTACTATTGAGAGCTCAAAAAACTTTCAAATAAACTCACTTGAGATTGTCGATGCTCAATCAATTTAAGAAAGTCCTCTTAGTTCCCTACCTCTTCTGTCAAAGGAGAAGCTAAATCATAATAAACATATACAGTGGTTTCTAAACTACTTATGTCTATTTTTAATAATTATTTCCTGAAAATCTCATCCATAATGACCTTCCCCCTTATTTAACTAGAAAGCTTAACATTCGAATGCAAATTTCAATAATCATAAATCACAGAATCATGGCACTCATTTCTTTCTTTAAAGTTTTATTTATTTAAGTAATATCTACACCCAACATGGGGCTCACACTTATGACACCGAGATCCGGAGTTGCACGCTCTTTCGAGGTTTCCATTTCTAACATCCTAGTGAACAACAACTTTCCAGGCCATTTAATTTTACTAAACTTTTACAGACATAAAATTCCTACTATTTTAATCTATTCTCTCTCTTTTCCTTACATAAAATATTGGCATCACTCCTCTCTGCACACACTGATACATGTTATATATATTAATTTTTATCCAAACATCTAACTAGCATTTTATTTCTCTTCATTCAACACATCTGTAATGAATGCCTGCTCTGTGCTACACACTTTGATAAGTGAATTCTAGAACTATCCTGACCCAAATCATTATAATTAATAGTGTTCACTTTTATTAATATATCAAAGTCACATGGTGACCCATTCTGGTCACCAAACCTTATCAGGCAAGGAGGGCTCTGGGTTCTGCTAATAGACTCTGCCTGTTGCATAAATTATTACGTAGTCGCTCCTTAAAGATCCAGTCCCTTCAATATAAATTATAAGATTTAGATACAATACCTGTTGTCTAAGAGACTGAATAACAACTAGCACCAGGATTTAATATTTACACATTACTCTTCTTCTATTTTTGTAAGGGGAGGTAGGGGGAAGAGAGAAATACTGGAAAGGATTAAAGGAAAGTATAAGAAGAGATTCAGGACTAGAACACAGATCAAGATAAGAAATATCTACCTTGTCTTTCAGCACTATAGATAGAACTAGAGAACGTAAGAGCAAAAAAAGAGGGGCGCCTGGGTGGCTCAGTTGGTTAAGCGTCTGACTCTTGATTTCCGCTGGGATATGATCTCAGGGTTTGTAAGATCTAGCCCTGCATCTAGCTCTGTGCTGACCATACAGAGCCTACTAGGGATTCTCTCCCTTCCTCTCTCTCTGCCCCTCCCCCATGCGTGTGCATGCACACACTCTCTCTCTCTCTCTCTCTCTCTCTCTCACACACACATACATGTGCTCCCTCTCTCTCTCAATAAATAAACTTTAAAAAAAAAGCAAAAAATTTTAAAAAAGGAAAATCTACTTAGCTCCTTCCAGAAACAGGAATACTTAGGGTTTCCCTGTAGAAATAAAGAATGAGAGTCAATATGAAACTACCAAAAGGTCCAAATCCTAAAACAATTGTATGTTCCCCAACTGTAGATTTTTACCTATCTTTCTCTAAGCCAAGGAAAATATCTACACTAATAATTGTCCACTCACACTTAGAAATAACTAACAAGCTAAATACGCTTATTTTTTATTCCATAGCAAATTGGATTTAACAAATCAGGAAATGTGGAAAGCCTGTTACAGTACTCAGGAAAAGCAAAAGTAACACCTGGCAGCATAATTATGAAGGAAAAATATTAAAGATATTTTCTTAAAATACAAAAATAAAACCGTAAGCATGTGGCCATTTTGTGTGGGAAAAACATTTCCTATATGTATGATGAGTTCCTGAATATGTCTACATGTTACAGGAAAAAAAAAAATTTAATAATCATAATGATAGTACTGAGTCATGTAAAAAGATGAATGTTCAGGAAGGCAAATATGAAATACATTTTAGAAAGATTTTCCACCAACTTTTAAGGGAAATGTTTCAGAATATAAAATGCTAATATAAGAATTAATTTATAGAACATGTCATTTTCCAGAAACAATGATAGAAGAGGTATTACCACAGGTTAATTTCAGTTCCATAAAAGAACACTAAAGTTAAAAAAAACTCTTCAGAACACTCTAGTTTCCTTCTAGCATCATTTCAAAGAAGGATTTTAAGATGCCCCCTCCACCCTCCTTCTCGTCTTTTTTTAGCATTTTCTCCCACACCTGGATTCAGACTGTGGATCTGTCCCAGGCTATGTAAGGATTATGAGGATAATTTATTTGGTCATGGCCAGACCACCACATAGAAAATGGAAAACACCACCTACTGCAATGTACTCAGCTGTACTAAGGACAAAATAACTCTACCACAGGATAGTCACAAGCATTTTTATAAAACTCTAAAACTGTTTCAGAAAAATACACCCATGTTTGATAATATTGTCAAATTCTCCATTTGCTACTGGGAATTTGGAAGAGATGCTCACTGGAAATCAATTTACCACAAATTCACCCAGAAACATTTTACTTGGTATCATAAGCTAACAACATTAATGGCTTCTAACCCAGGGGATATAGGCCCAGGGTATAACCAAGGAACACATGTGAGTTTTAGTTTGGTACTTCTGAAACCTCCCATGATATTATAAACCCTCCCCCATCCCCCCAAAAAGGGGGAGAAAAAATAGGCTATATCAGCATACTTTTTAAAATAGAACTTGTTTTTAAAGCAGTTTCAGGTTCATAACAAAACTGAGCAG
The DNA here is from genome assembly GCF_027475565.1 of Acinonyx jubatus. Classification (NCBI taxonomy): domain Eukaryota; kingdom Metazoa; phylum Chordata; class Mammalia; order Carnivora; family Felidae; genus Acinonyx; species Acinonyx jubatus. Next base: position 103,628,646 of record NC_069387.1, on the reverse strand, counting down.
TTCCCACTGCCCCCCCTACAAACTCCCCCACCATCGATATCCACACCAGAGATACATTTGTTAAGATCAATAAACCTACACTGACACATCATTATCACCCACATCCATGCTTTACATTAGGGTTCACTCTTAGTGGTGTACATTCTATGTTGCTGACAAATGTAAAATGACATGTATCTACCATTATGCTATATAGAATAGTTTCAGTGCCCTAAAAATTCCTTGTGCCCTGCCTACTCACCCCATCCTCTTCCCTAACCGCTGGCAACCACTAGGCTTTTTATTGCCTCTATAGTTTTGCCTTTTCCAGAATGTCATATTGTTGGAATCATACAGTGTGGAGCCTTTCCAGATTGGTTTCTTTCAGTGAGTAATATGCATTGGAGATTCCCTCATGTCCTTTCATGGCTTGACAGCTCATTTCGGGTTTTGTGTTTTTTTGGGTTTTTTTTTTTTGTCTAAACTCTACCCCCAACATAGGGCTTGAACTCACAAGATCAAGAGTTGCATGTTCTACCAACTGTGCCAGAGAGGCTCTCCAACAGCTCATTTCCTTTTAGTTCTGAATAATAACCCATTGTATTAAAAGTACTTTTGATGAAAATTATAAAGCAGTTTGTAAGAGGTATAAGGCAGAAGCTACGTCTATTTTTTAACAAACTCCCAGGTTCCTATCACATAGCAGGTATCCAATAAGTGACTTGTTGAATGAATATATTATTGAATAAATCAACATGCAAATGAAGTTACTTAACCCTTCTAAGCTTAATTCCCCTCACTTGTAAAATGAGGCTTACTTCTCCCTCTTTTAAAAGAGAGCTGTTGGGGCTCCTGGGTGGCTCAGTTGTTTAAGCGTCAGACTTCACCTCAGGTGGTGATCTCGCGGTCCGCGGGTTCAAGCCCCGCGGGTTCAAGCCCCGCGTCGGGCCCTGGGCTGATGGCTCAGAGCCTGGAGCCTGATTCCGATTCTGTGTCTCCCTCTCTCTCTGCCCCTCCCCCGTTCATGCTGTGTCTCTGTCTCAAAAATAAATAAACGTTAAAAAAATTTTTTTTTTAATAAAAATAAAATTAAAATAAAAGAGAGCTGTTATCATCACTCTTACTATGAATTTATTTAATTAAAACAATATTTTCAAGTTGAGGCTATGAATCCTTTAGTTCCAAGAAAATAAAAATGGTAAGGAAGGAAGAGAGCAGGGCCAGAACTAGAGTGAGGCACAAAATTTAAGGAGACAGTCACTCTTCCATTTACTGTGTCAATATTCAAAACATTTCCAAGAGACCAAAAAAAAAAAAAAAAAAAAAAAAAAGAGAAACAAGAAGAATTACATTTAGCATACTTGAATATAAAAACCTAGACTCCAAGTCTATAAATCAATTGTACCAGTAAAGGATGAGAGAACTGTGGCTTAATAGCAGACAAAATGAGTGTTTTAATTATTCATAAGGCCATTAAGAATCAATATTGTAAGTTGCATGCAAGAATAATTAATACAAACATAAGGTAAGTTAATAAACATATACAGTTTCCTTAGAAAGCAATATGAGGTCATCAGCAGTGTCTAGTTCAGAATACCCCACTTCCAAAGGAACCATGATAAACTGGAGAATATCCACAAGAATACCAGAAGAATGAAGGATCTAGGAACCATGTTATCTAAATGGTTAGAAAATAAGAGATGTCAAGTCTGACAAAAGAGCCATTAATGTTGAAAGTGATAAGAAAATTAACTTTTAATTAAAATAAAAAATTTCCAATCATTAGAGTTAATTTAGGAATGGAAAAAAATGTGTCCTAATAACTAGTCTTTTTTTTCTTTTTGAAACTTTTTAAGATTTTATTTTTTAACAACATGGGCCTTGAACTCATGACCCCGAGATCAAGAGTTGCACACTCCACTGACTGAGCTAGCTAGGCGCCCTACTAAAGCAGCAGTCTTCCCTGAAAAGAAAACATTGCACCAGTAGCTGGATGGTCATTTCTAAGCAATACTGTAAATGCTGTAATTTAAGCATTTTTCTCACATCTAGGATGAAATATAAATAATCCTAAAAACTAAGTGAAACACTGTAGAGTGCCCATTATACTAATTCTTAGGAATTATTTAGAAAAGGTTAGATGTTAACTTTATGCCTACTGTGAATTTATCTTTACACAGCACGATTAAAAATAATAAAAATACATGATAGTGATAAGAAAGTTTACCCACTGCAACTATTTTAGATTGGAGATGAAGTTTATAGATGCATATTTAATCACTAATAATGCAATTTTTTTTATTTTCATATTAATTAGCTTGTAGTTCATGAGGTTCAAACAGATCTCTTTTCAGGAAAAGCCCCATTCCATCCTAAAATTCTAACAGGCTGAATATGAGAGAGTAATTAAATGATGGCTGAACATGCTAGAACACTAACATCACAGAGTATTTGTTAAACGACTCTTAGCAGGCACGGTCGTACTAAGTATTACAGAGATTCACAGAGCCCTAAAAATGCTGACAATCAAAGCAAGGGATGTCATTCTCTGCATATATTTACACAAGAAATAAACACAAATACTTCACCTACAACCATGCTCACTGTTACCAATGACCTAGAGAACCTCACAATTAACTTTTCTATTGGATCATGGTCTATAGCACGTTGCCATGCACATGGGAAGAGTTAGGCAAAATTTTGTTATGTTTGTTTGAAAAGATGGAAGCATTAAAGTTAAGCCATCCATCATTTTTTTTTAGACCTCCCATAAGTAAGAAACAATTTTTATTCTGCAAAGACTTACTATGGAAAACTTATATTGAGAGAAAAGACCACAACAGGAACAAGGACAAAAGAAATTACTTTTTTATAATATACATCATCTGGAAGTATTTGAAATTGTATTTTTTTCATTGATTAACTTAAAATATAAAACTAAAACATGGCAAGTCAGCAGTTCTATGGCAATACTAGCATAAAGTAAAAAACAAAACATAAGTCCGAGAAGTCCAGAAATTAAGCTCCATGTCTAAGAAATGCTAAACTATTTCCATGAAGAAAAGGGGAGATACAAACATTGAATGATAAGACACAGGGAAAAATAGGCGATTTGACTCCCTCCTTAATATCATCACTCCAGCTCCCTTCTTCCTCTAAGTTGTAAATGTAAGTAAAGCATGTTGCTGGACACAATACATAAAATGCTACCAAAGACACAGAAGATAGAAATAAGAGCCTGAAATGTTCCATTATCACAAAGGTCAACCTACACACTGAAGAATAACTAGCATGTGCCGCCAAGCTTGAGCTTACAAGTGAATAAAAGAAGAAGCTGGAACTTGAATTACTCCATAATGTGGCCTTCCCTACTCCCAAATGAACTGAATTGATTGGATGACCCTGATAACTGTTATCTTTTAAAACTCCGGATCAGTTGCCTTTTGCCTCTCTGCAGGTTCTCACCGGCAGGCTCAAACTTGGTGGCACACATCAGTGGTTCTCGAATGTGCCGGCTGACCTTTGGGATAATGGAAAATTTTAGACTCTAATTTCTATCTTGTCTATGGCAGACAACAAAAGGCAACTGATACAGAGTTTTAGAAGATAACAGTTATCAGGGTCAGCTAATCAACTTGGGTTCTTACGGAAGTAGGGAAGTCCATACTATGCAGTAACTGATGTGTCAATTTCCTCTTTTATGGCCTCCTGTGCTTACTCTCATTGAGGAGTGAAACAAAGTATAATGACTAAGGACGCAAATGATCTGATGAACAACAGTGAAGAATTTGATGCAAACAAGCCACCGGTAGTAAACACTGACACACAGAAAGTGATTCTTTTTTCCTTTGTCAAAGGCAATAGATTTTTACAGCACAAATGGCCTTTTTTCATTCCACTTACAAAGACTCCTATCCAAGAATTATTACATGATACGGGCCAAATAGCATTATACAGAACTACTGAACCATAGGCTCAATTCCTAAAAGAATATTATATAACAGTAAAATAAACACAAAAGTGGTTTTAGGAAAAGTAGAAAATGTCTTAGCTACCAGGTAAATGTACAAAATAGAGTTTTATAGAAGGAAAATTCTTGGCTCTTCTGACTTTTATTCCCATGTTCATATACACCATGCCACCTCTGCTTCAACAATTCAACCTGAACTATTTCTAGAGTGTGGACTGGAATAAGCAGAAGAAAAATTTTATTTGCCTAAGCAAACCTTATCCAATCTTTCTTCTCAGAAAAGATTCCAGTTAGAATCTTCTCTAATTTTTCCAATCTCTACTAAACATTTCTAGTCACTGGAAGTTTACTAACTTACAGACCTGCCCTTTTTATTGTGAGAAACAACTATAGTCAAAAAGTCTGCTCATCTCTTGAAATAAATTTCTGGGCCCAAGAGTGAGCTGTTCCTACCTAGGATACCACATTAGCAAGCTTAAATTTAGATAACCCATGTGTTCCTGTAAATGTCCCAGCATGAGTAGAAGCTCCATCTCTCAAGGTAGCCAATTCCCAAAGCTAAACCAATTTGGACCTTCTGACCCCAAACAAGGTTGACTAAGTGGCCCCAGCCAATCATAGATTTCCTATTTTTCTCCTCCTTTGTTCTTTATTGTTAATCTTATGAAAGCTACCTGCCATCGGCTTTATTTTGTAGTTCTAACTATCCCAGTTCATGAAGGATGAAAGTTTGGATATATCACCTCAATTGTCTTCTTTAATCCCTTTTTAACAAACCTTAACTCAGCCTAATGTTATTTGAAGTAAAAAAAAAACAGATTTTTGGTGGTCCTTTGAGGTAATAGAACTATTCTCAATACATGCACCGGAAGATAATGCAAGTCTATTTTATTGGCCCTGCTTTCTATCTTATCACATACTCACACTAGGTTTCAGAGACCACAACCTTTTAAAATCGTCACCAAGGTACCATCTATTCATGAGTTTTTTGGAAATTTTTTGGCAATCCCTTAAAAACTCTGCGGCCCTCAAGAAATTAACGAGGGCCTCAAGAATTAATTATTAAAGTAGCCCCTGATTCTAGGGTGATGGTAATAGAGAACAAGGCACTGCATAAGTGCCTTTCAACTTTAAATGAAGTCTTTACAAGTGAAGCTTAACTTCACTAAAAGGAAATTAGCTACTGCTGTTTGGTCATTTTGAAATGATTTAGGTTTTCCTAATGTCCTGAGGTTCATACATTTTATAGCAAGTAACATGTTCTCTAAATGGAAATTTCAGTGCTCACTTCTAAAGTGAAGAATTAGAAAAAGAATAGCTAACACATTTAACTCAACAAAAAATTTTAAGTGAGCAAACTTCCTTTTATATAAATTTTGTACATTCAGTTGTGGAAATGCAAAGATGAGGAGTCTGCTTATAAAGGGGAGAGGTGTGAAGCTAACATAGGTCTATTAGAATCCTCCAGAAGTAGAGGGAGAAATAGACTTTTTCCAATAAACCACACTCACTAAACCTCAGCCCATGCACCTGTAAAGAATCATCCTATATAATGGGAATTAATGAAGCCCATTACTCTCTCCTGGGAATGGGCAGCATTATCTTTCAGATGAATTCAACATGTCAGACTGAAGCATACTGGGCTCCTTAAATTTACTGGGTCACACCTTCACTGTGCAGTTAATTCAATATCTTTAGCCTACAACCTTTCACTTCTGCTTCCTCCTAGGACAGAGTAAGCAAAAATATATTTATCTTCAGCAGAACAGTTGCCAACATCAATAAAACTTAAGGAGAGATTTCCCATAATGGATTGACTGTTATGATCCCTTTAAAATTCAAGGATAATAGAGAATTCAATTCCTGACCCTGTCAGAGGAGCCACACTTTCCCTTCAAAAGTTAAATATGAGGTCAGATGTGCCCCAAGAGAATTCTCGTTTCTTTAAAATCTGTAAAATTAAAAGGATAGTATTCCAAAAAAAAAAAAAAAAGGATGATTTTGGAGCGCTTGGGTGGCTCAGTAGGTTAAGCGTCCGACTTCAGCTCAGGTCATGATCTCACAGTCCATGGGTTCCAACCCCGCATCAGGCTCTGTGCTGACAGCTCAGAGCCTGGAGCCTGCTTCGGATTCTGTGTCTCCCTCTCTCTCGGCCCCTCCTCTGCTCATGCTCTCTCTCTGTCTCAAAAAAAATAAAAACATTAAAAAAAATTTTTTTAAAGGATGATTTTAAATATTTTCAAATGTAATAATCTTACCACTAAACAGTACAAAGCTGATTGGTTGCCAGAGGCATGGAAGGCCATTGGTTTCTTAATACTCTAAAGACCACACAGGAAATCCCAAAGAAATGATTATCAAATAATATAAATCAAGCTACATTTTGCAACACAGGTAAATTGCAATACTTTACAGAAACCTCAATGAAATCAGAAGATGCAGCCTACCTGGTGATGAAGCATGCATAGGATGGTGGGCCACAAGATGCCAACCGGGTAAGAAACACTTAAGAACATGCAATCAGAAGAGACAGAATTTGCCGACTACAAAAGGAAAGAGTTCAAAGAGAGAACCATGAAGAATTCAAGCCAAGTGATGAAAGAAATGAAAATAAGGCAAGGATTTGGCTGTTAAATTTAAAGGAAAATCTGAAACTTTGGCCAAGATAGTGGAATTAGCATCTGGTCTTAGTAATGAAGTGTTTGAGGTTGACCCACTCATGGAATGTAGCATAAAAAAAATCAGGAAATGCATGAACAAAGAGCTTAAGTTGAAATTATACACAAAGTCTTTACGAAAACAGCCAAGCTGATATCTGTCACAGACTACTTTCAGAAAATCCCTTCAGTCATCTCCAAGCCTAGAAGTAGCACTTGCAATGTGTCCTCTTGCCCTCATGCACCATGTTTTACACCTACCCCTTTACATCTAACAGTGGTTCCCAACTACCACTCTTACCTTTTCTTCCGTATCACTGATTCTCAAATTGCCTGTGAGATAATTCCATCTGGATTTCACAGCAATACTTCAAACTCAACATTTTTTAAAGGTCAACTACTCCTCATCTTCCTAAAAAAAAAAATCCTCAACCAGATCTGACTTTCCATTAGCAGCATCTTCATTTTCATTTATTACTTCTTGCTTCTTCCAATAGTCATTTGGTTTCAAACTCAAAACAATTGAAGCAATGTCCTGTCTTTTTCATACCTGTTCTTTATGTTCCCTCCACTGATAACTGCTAAGTCTGGCTCTCATTACCTCTTAGTTTGATTACTTATTCAAGCCCTGAATTTGTTCCCAGTCTGATCATCTATATGCATCCTTTGTAATCCTTCCTGAATGTTACAAGGTCGTATTTTTAAGGCATGATATGACTACGGAACACCCTCGCTCAAAAACTATTCATGATTTCTTCTTACCAACACAACACACTTATGTGGGCATGATACATAGGGTACTCAACAATCTGTCTCTAGTTCCTTTTCCTCTTACATTTCAGCATGCCTATATGTATCTCACGGTATAGCTAAACTGAACAAATGGGATTCCTCTTTAATGCTTTGTACTCTTCCACCCTCGTGCCCACCCCCATCTAGTGATAGTTTCTCTGCTAGAAACATCTCCCTCAAAATCCCATTTCTTCAAAGAAGTCTTTGCCATTCATGCTGAAAAGCAAAGTATTTCCCTTACTTAAACTTCTACCTTGTTCCTATCTTCGCAGAATGGTTAAAACAACAGACTTTGCACACCATCATCTGGACTGTGATGCGAGCTCTGCCAACCACCAGCTGGCCATCAACAAGTTACTTTATCTCTATGAGCTATAGTTTCTTCATCTGTACAATGGGAATAATAATAGCACCTACACCTTAAAGACTGTCGTTAGAGCTAGATATAGCAGCACCTGATAATCGTTGACTATAACCATCATCATCATCTTCTTTATTATCATTCCCCTCTAATGGCATAATCAGGGTCACAAGACACCGGAGGAAATACATTTTGGTACTACATCTTGACCATTATGATCTATCGGCACCCGCTAGAATACCCGGCATATAGGAGCTCAATAAATATTTGTTAAAATCACACATAAATGAATGAATATATACCAACAAAATCAATAAAGCAGACTTAAAACTTGAAGTCTGAAAATTATGGTAAAACAATGACTGCATATAGAAAAGACAACAGAAGGAAATACAGCTTAAAAGAGGAGGAAGGATGGGGGAAAAAATTGACCAAGCCCAGTAGTGTAAACTGGCTGCCAGAAAAGCTTATGAAACTGCAGAAATACAGTTGATAGGTCAAAGGGAGGTAGTGGTTTCATGGTAGTGTTCAGTATAGGGCTAGATATTAAATGTGACACTGATTAAATGGAATATGTCAAGAGAAAGGTGACCAGAATAGTTAGGGACTTAGAAATAAAGCCACATAAACTTCTGAACAAAGGAAATGGGATGCTCAAACTAAAAGAAAAAAAGCTAAAGAGTAGATAGAACCATTGGCTTAAAACATTTGAAAGGCTGTCACTGGGCAAAGAGATTAGCTGACTTCTGTGTTGTTTCACAAGGCTTAATAAGGGAAAGTATAAGGAAAAGAGTATTTTGACTCAATGTAACAGAGCAACTACTAAAGATGCCCAGGAATATATCAGGCTGCTGTTACACAGTAGTGAGTTCTCGATAAACATAAACATTCAAGCAGAAACTAGATAGATACTAAGAAATTTTTAAACATACATATTGTCTTAAGTACTAAGTAGCTGAGTTCCCACACATTGAAAGGAAGAGATGGTTGTAATCATTATTAAAGTGAATAGGGAATATATGAATGTACTGGTCTGATAGGTTTGTTAAAAACCGAGTTTCCACAGAATGATAACAACTAGGTCTACGGTATGATTGCAATCAAGCAAATTATATATACTACTTAAATCGAATAATCAAAAATGAAAACTGATGTTGTAGGGACAGAGGTTAGAAGTGATTTCACTGTTTCTTAAACCAGTCTTTAATCATAAAAAAAATCACGCTTTATATCAGTCAAATTTCTTATATGAAAAAAACCTAATTTCGGTATTTTTCTAGTGGCTTATAAAATATTTATAAAATTTATAAATAATATTATAAAAATTACAATATATAAAATATATATAATATATAAAATATATTATATAAAAAATTTATAAAATCTATAAAATTTATAAAATAAAATATTTCTAGTGGCTTATAAAATATTTATAAAATGTATAAATAATATTAAAATTATAATATATAATATATAAAATATATAATATAAAAATTACAAAATTTATAAAATAAAATATTTATAAAAGGAAAAACCTAATTTCGATATTTTTCTAGTGGCTTATAAAATATAAAATATTTATAAAAGAAATATTTATAAAATATTTATAAAAGAAGAATGAAAGAAAGAAAGAGAGAAAGGAGAGGGAGACAGACAAAGCCAGTCAAGGGTTTATAATTTAATGTGGCCAATGATGTCAATAAGCCTAGGGACAACCTTTTATCACATGTAAAAGGCTGCCTCCAAAATTCTATCTTAACCACCTTTGACACAGCTGTCCCATATGATACAGAAAACAACCAATACATCAAGTTAATAAAACACCACTTGATTTTAGTTCTATCCACATTTCAAATCGATTTCATGTCATTTCAAATACGCCTTTCATTCAAAAGAGTTAGATAAGTCTGTTTCCATTAAATGGACAAGTTGTACTACATGCAGATTTCCAGTTGCTCCATTACTTTAAAGTAATTCCTTACCTCCTATGGGATTTGTTTTTAATTCCCAAGGAACATAAGGATTCATGAATCAATTTTCTCCATACAATCACAATTATAGAGAGATGTGGTTGAAATAAAACTCAAGGGCAGCTAGTCTAAGATAACTAACTGATCTTACTTTCAGTCAGTAAGAGGTAGAAGCTACTGAAGAAGAAAAAAATAAGGCACTAACGTTCTTCTAGAATTGCAAATATGTTAAAATATCTTAGAAAGCAGAGCATGGTACAGAAAACTTCAAATAAGCCTCAAAAGTGCACTAATTTTACCTATAGCAAGAATCTAATATTAAATAATATTTTTCATATTATAAATGGTTCCATTCAGAAAGATGTATATAAGCTCTTACCACTATAATTTGAAGACTTATATTTTGACCTTCTAAAAAAATTTGCAAATATATGACATTTCATATCTGTCCTTTGTTTAAAAATAATAATTTAAACAATTTCCTTTAAATTTTTTAATGTTTATTTTTGAGAGAGAGAGAGAGGCAGATACAGAATCTGAAGCAGGCTCCAGGCTCGAGCTGTCAGCACAGAGCCCAATGTGGGGCTCGAACTCACGAACCATGAGATCATGACCTGAAGCTGAAGTTGGATGCTTAACCGACTGAGCCACCCAGGTGCCCCTAAACAATTTCTCTTAAAATATTCCACATAACATACACATTTACACTGATTTTTTGTATTTTTTTGGCAAAACACTGATTATAATTTGTGCAGAATATTAGTTTAAGTAACATAAAATGATAACCAGCCAAATTAATACCATTCTTGTGAAATAGAAGAGAATGCAAAGCCTCGTTAATTTATTACAGTGTAATCTCTACAAGAGTAGGTTTTTCTGTACCCCCCATGTCTAGAAAAACCTAGCACATGGTGCTCAATAAATATTTACTGCATAAAATAAATAAAAAATAGTTGATTTGTTTCATAAAAACCTTGTTGAAAAATATAAAACTTTCCATGCTTGAAAGAGGATCTTATAGACTCAATTTGAGATTCAATATTTTGTGTATATAGTATTTGTGTTATTTTCTAAATAGTTATTTTATTACTGTAAGTTATAATTAATTTCTATGTTGTTCAAAATTAAAACAGCTTTAAATATGGAACTTTATAAACATGACACCCTTGCCTTTGATGTGAAAGACAAATTGAAATCTCATCCACTATGCTTTAAAGAAAATCATAGTCTTCTTTTTTCTTTAATTTTTTTTAATGTTTATTTATTTTTGAGAGAGAGACAGAGCATGAGCGAGGGAAGGGCAGAGAGAGAGGGAGACACAGAATCAGAAGCAGGCTCCTGGCTCTGAGCTGTCAGCACAAAGCCTGATGCAGGGCTCGAGCTCACAAACCGTGAGATCGTGACCTGAGCCAAAGTCAGACGCTTAACCGACTAAGCCACCCAGGCGCCCCAGAAAAATCATAATCTTCTAATATTTGACAGCAAGCAGCCTAAACTTCCTTTGACCACAGCAGAGGGGAAAACACCCAGTTTTACTATGCTTTTAAAGGAAGTAATACGTAAGAACAACTGATTATACTTAGTCTTCTCTCTCATTAGGCTGAGTGGCATTTGTTCTTCCTATCCAAAACAAAACTAAGTATCATTACAAGGAACAAAACATTTCCAGTTTCTTCAGAAAAAGGCTCTACATATAAATTCTCAGAGTTTCGGCTCTTCCAAAATGAACAGAGATTAAGGAGACATACATGGCAAGGACTGGCCTAATTTAGAGAATATTCAAATTATACAAACACCTACCCCAGGTATTTCTATCTAATACAAAAGATGGCTGCAGCAAACACTGTGCATTGCTAGCACGGTCGTCTTATGTCTCTTCTCAGTGGAAATTTGAAAGACAGGATTATTTCTTACATGTTAGTCATCCCTGACATGAATCCCCAACTTACCTTTACACTCCAGTCCCAAAACCACTAAGCTCCAGGCAACTGTCAAGGACTGATTACACACACAGAATCTACTCCTGCATTCAACCCTTATCTATACCTAGAGACTTCAGGTTCAAAACAAAGAAAAAAAATGCAAATAATCATTTGTGAAAATGTCTAGAAGCAAAAAAACTTGCCCCCTCCTCCTTGGCGCTCGCTGCCTGTGGAGGTGGCAGCCATCCCCCACTTGGCATCACAGCCACCCTCAGACCTCTGGTGAAGCCCAAGATCATTAAAAAGAGGACTAAGAAGTTCATCGGGCACCAGGTGGACGACAAGTCACGATTAAGTGCAACTGGCAGAAACCCAGAGGCACTGACAATAGGGTGTGCACACGATTCAAGCACCAGCTCTTGATGCCCAACGTTGGTTACAGGAGCAACATGAAAACAAAGCACGTACTGCCCAGTGGCTCCCGGAAGTCCCTAATCCACAACGTCAGGGAGTCTGAAGTGCTGCGAACGTGCAACAAATCTCACTGTACAGAGATTGCTCATGATGTCTCCTCCAAGAACCTCAATGTATTGTGGAAAGGGCAGCACACGTGGCCATCAGTCACCAATCCCAACGTCAGGCTGTACAATGAAGAAAATGAATAGACAGCCTATGTGCACGTCTTATTTGTGTTAGTAAAACCATAAAACTACAAGCAATAAAAATAAAAACAATAAAACTCTTTTAAAAGTAATCTATTTCTGGGGCCCCTCGGTGGCTCAGCCAGTTAAGTCTCTGACTTCGGCTCAGGTCATGATCTCACAGTTTGTGAGTTCAAGCCCCACATCGGGCTCTGTGCTGACAGCTCGGAGCCTAGAGCCTGCTTCAGATTCTGTGTCTCCCACTCTCTCTCTCTTTCTCTCTCAAAAATAAACATTAAAAACAAAAAATTTAAAAATAAAAAACAATAATAACCTATTTCTAGCCACTTCTATATCTTACATTTTTATACTATTTCTGTGCTTTTCTTCATCATGTGGAACTATCTCAAAATGTCCATTTCCTCCTCAGAGATCTCAACCCCTTAAATGACTTGCAATGCAACACTCTCTTTAAGCAATGATGCCTTCTGTGCAGTCAAGGAATTTTATTGCAGTTATTTCCCACCTCCTTGTAATGTTTGCCATGTAATGTACTATGACTCTCTTCCCAACCAGGTTACAATGATATGAAAAGCAGGATCTGAGGCTTTCTGTTTATCTTATAAAGTACCCAGCTTGATACTCAGTACACTCTCAAGAAGTAATTTATTGAGCTGGATTTGGAATTTTCTTCCTTATGCCAATGTATACTACTGGTGACTAGCTGTAATATATATTATTTCATACAATAGATGCTTTCACCTACTATCTAAATACTAGTATATTTATAAATAATTAATTTCTGAGTCTTATTATCTTCTCTCAGGGTATAAAGTCGATTGAGAGCTCCTTCTTTTTCCATCAGAAAAAAATCAGTGCATAATGGATTAAAGAGTGTAAGAAATCTTGAAAGTGGTGGCTAACACCAAGAAGAGAACTGATGTAGCAGTTTAAGTGTAACTTGATATACTAATGGGCAAAACTTTCAACTCATACAGATTGACACTTTTAAAAAAAGCTGATTAGGGGGGCGCCTGGGTGGCTCAGTCAGTTGAGCGTCCGACTTCGGCTCAGGTCATGATCTCGCGGTCCATGGGTTCGAGCCCCGCGTCGGGTTCTGTGCTGATAGCTCAGAGCCTGGAGCCTGTTTCGGATTCTGTGTCTCCCTCTTGCTCTGACCCTCCCCTGTTCATGCTCTCTCTCTCTGTCTCAAAAATATATAAAATGTTAAAAAAAAATTAAAAAAAAAAGGCTGATTAGGGAAAACCCATACACTAAAATGTCAACAGGAAAGAAAAAATACATGTTAGAAAATAAACTGAAAACTCACTAACTCCAAACCAGGCTTAGTAAAAAGGCTTATTATAATATCTAAACAAAATAGACAAGAAAAGATTACGTAAATTATAATTTTGAACTGAATTTCAGATGTAGCAAGTAGCAGTGAGGAAGAACACTGGATGGGAAAGTGGAACATCTACTACAAGTTTTGCCTCCACTAGAGGGTCTCCTCTAGAGCAGTATACAGAGCGTGATCAGTAAATGTCTGAACAAGTAAATGGACAAGTGAAAGAAGAGTGCATAATGCTTGATTATTAATATATTGTAAACACAAGTCATTTTATTGTGATCTTAACATGATCTTATATATAAAAATAAAATTACATTGGCAACTACTTTTCAGGCAAGCACTATAATAAAATCAGGGATTTTTTTTTTCATGTTTATTTTTGAGAGAGAGAGACAGAGAGAGAGAGAGAGAGAGAGAGAGAGTGAGTAAGTGGGGAAGGAGCAGAGAGAGAGGGGACACAAAATCCAAAGCAGGCTCTAGGCTCCGAGCTGTCAGCACAGAGCCCAATGTGGGGCTCAAACTCACAAACCGCGAGATCGTGACCTGAGCCGAAGTTGGACACTTAACCAACTGAGACACCCAGGCGCCCCTGGGAAATTCTTTTTTGAAAGGATACGAGTACACTAATTATATCTTCGGCCACTTCTTCTGAAACATTTCAAAAACAGTTCATGTTGCTTTTTAGGTCACTTAATTTCTGTGGTGTTGAATTTTAAGGACATTTTAGCTCAATTTCTATTAATAGTTTGTATTGCTTTTTAATCCCCAGAGAAAGAGCCATAAACCATTTTTTAAAGATTGATTCTAGAGATGCCAGCTTCTACATCCAATTAAAATGTATCCAAGTCTCAACTGAGACTTGAAATTTCTTAAAGCCTGTTATAAGAAAGGGCTAATAACTTTCAGATAGTTACAAATATAAATTGGATAATTCTGTTTTTTATCATCCATATTTATTTTAAATAGTTTTATTTTACTCCCTCATATAGCCACTTACATGCTGACAATTGCTTTCTAGCCCAAGTCTCAATATAAATGTATTTGTTACGATGACTCTACCGCTTGTTATACCAATATTCTGTTATTGATCTAATTATGCTGTCCCAGAATAAATTAATCTGGATATTTTGTATTTAGTAGTTATTTCAGTGAAGGTGGATTTGGTCTCATACGATGCTCATCCATCCATGTACCTGCATTCAATTTGGCCACACATTCAGAGGCCATGTATAATTTATCTAATATCCCAAAACAGGTTTATGGATTATTATTTACATCAGCTACAGAAACATGCCTTGCCTCAAAGATTACCATTCTGGAACACCTAAGTCTACATTTAATGCATTATGTCTCAGATGAAACCTACACTTCCCTATCAACTGTATCTTATAGAGATAGTACTCACATATGATATGAAAAGGAAATTATATTTTCCCAGAAATCAACACTGAAGGAAACCATTCATCCTTCTTTTTGCTCCATTATGAACAATACAATCTAGAAGCTTGTTCCCAATACTCTGGTTTAAGCTTCTCTGCTTCTCCATTCTTCTGTCAAAGAGTTAATGGTCTGGAAACTAACACTTAAATGCACTGGGTAAACTACCTAATTAAAGGAACCCTAGGTGAATCCTTTCATAAAGAGAAAAATCATTTGGCTATGAATACAATCACCTCCTTATTTGTCTACTTCATAGGTTTACAAATCATATATGGAGTGAGGCAGCACATTTGTATCCTAGAATATTTCTGAATATTTCTGTTAATTATTGAGAATCTGAGGATCTACATCCCCTTCCTGTTTGCCAAGCTCTCAATCAATCATACAAACTAAATTCCTGTTAGGAACTGAACAAGATTCTGTGCTAGGTATCATAAACTTATGGGTAGATTTTCTAAGAGTGGATAAGACATGTACACAATCCATATATTTAAGAATGGTGTATGTATATCCACATTCTATATTCTTCTCCCCCTGGGAAAGAAAAGAAATAGAAATCCCAAACACCAAGGATAAAATAAATAGAAATGCCAAATACTATCATTTGAATATTTATTTGGCCCTTGTAGGAAAGTTGAGGAGAAATTTAACTTTGGCTGCCATGGAAAAATCATCCTAACTCCTAACTCCTTGACTTAAATAATTTTAAGTGTTACTGTATTTGTGTGACTAATTGAGTCCTTTCTTCTTTCCTTTAAAAAAGCAGAAATAGTAAAGGAAACAATCTTTTGAAACCTTTATCATTTGTGAAGTGCTTAGGTTGCTGTTATCTGACAATCTTTAACTCAACCGCACAAAATTAAGGACTCCCTTTCAATTTCTCTAGATTTTACACCTCCCTCTACATGCCCACACCCCCTGCTCCAGACTTTGTTCATACACTATAATGGCTGAATTGTAATTTCTCTGTTTACTTCTGTCTCCCCTACTACACTGCATATACTTCAAGGATAACTACCGTATCATTCATCTCTACAGTCCCCAAAGCAGCACAATATAGACCCTCAGTAAAGGGTTGGTGAGTTACTTTTTTTTTTTTTTAAATCTCATGTAGCATCACTGATGGCAGCAATGAAAGACCAGAGCTTTAAAAAAAAGTGGAAAAGCAAATATGCAAAAGGACAACTTGCTGTGTTTACACAGGGTCCCTGTCAAGTTACAGATCTTGTTAACCAGTTCTGTATGGTTAACCTGTTCTATATCTATGGTTAACCTGTCCTATATCTATGGCTCTGAAGAATGCCAATTTCCAGTGTCTTCAAATGCAGGATATCTCATAAAAATGGAGCTCCAATTGAGGCACCTGGGTGGCTCAGTTGGTTAAGTGCCCAACTTTGGCTCAGGTCATGATCTCACAGCTCGTGAGTTCAAGCCACAGGGGGGCTCTGTGCTGATGGCTCAGAGCCTGGAGCCTGCTTCAGATTCTGTGTCTCCCTCTCTCTCTCTGCCCCTCCCCTGCTCATGCTCTGTCTCTCTCTCCCCAAAATAAATAAACATTAAAAAAAAATTAATAAAAAATATGGAGTTTCACTTAAAGAAATTTCTGGAAAACAGAATAACTTACTCCTTCCACAAATTAAAACTACAACTTAAACTTGATATTATTTGATCAATAGGCATCTAATGAGACCTTACTCTGTAAATAGCCCTTTTATACTCAGGTAGGGATAAGGCTGGGCAAAAGAGGAATTTAAGTAAATATTTAATTAAGCAGCTATTATGTCACAAGCATAGCTTGTCTTTATTATTAAAACCAAAGTTTAATTATCACTGCTTCATAAAGTTTCCAGGGGCAAAAAAGTAACATTAATTATAAAATTCAAGATTTGTCTTTCAGAAACTTCAGTTCCAAGCAACAAAAATAATCTACCAAGATGTTTCAAACAAAGAAATTTTTTAAAATTTCAAGAAAAACGTCGTTATAAGTAGCAGTTATAACTTTTTAACATTTACAGACTCCTTAGCTCCATATACTTTGATCTGGAACCCCTGGCTCTTGGTCAAAGTGCTTTCTGAAAGGTGGCCAACCTCCTTAATCTCACAAGAACATTTAAGACGGTCAACTAATGCACCCTTTATTTATTTATTTATTTATTTATTTATTTATTTATTTAGAAAGACAGAAAGAGAGCACACACGCACATACGAAAGGAGGAAGGGGGGCAGAGGGAGAGAGAGAATCTTAAGCAGGTTCCATGCTCAACCTGACTTGGGCTCAATCTCATGGCCCTAGGATCACGACCTGAGCCAAAATCATGAGTCAGACACTCAACGGACTGAGCCACCCAGGCACCCCTGCATTCTTAAAATTCTCCCCTGTATCATTCTCTGTGACACAGCACTCCTCTTTTCTGCTCTAAGCTTATTTTCTCTTCTCTTCTGTTTTCATTTCATCTTCTACATCAGAAAGCTTTTAACTCTACAGTTTCTTCAGAATACCATCGACCCCATGGAACTCAACTGTCTTGTCTTGTCAAGAATGAGTCCAATATCTACAATACTAAGTCTCTCATATTTCCACTTGCCTTGTTAGTTATATCCAACTGAATGTCATGATCTCATAGTACCCACTCATATTCAACATATCTAAATTTTAACATCTTCTTCCTGTATTCCTTACATTTATTAATGGTACCCAGTTTTCCCAGAAACTCTGGATCACACCACTGGGGCCATCTTTGATCCCCTCTCATAACTAACCTACATTAAATCTCATTGACAACACTTTTACAATATTTCACACCCCTTGTCATTCTCTCCACATTCCAGCCTTCATTAACGACATTCAGGCCCTCACATCTATAAACCAGGAATACTAGAGGAGCTCCTTCAAGGCTCTCCCCATCACCATACCATCTTCTCAAGGTATTCTACACTGTCAGGCCAGCCTCCCCACCACAGCACCTGCTCGAAGTGGTTGCTCCCTATTTCCTTACCACAGGATCTATACCCCTTAGTCCTCCAATTCTAACCTTCTACAACCCATTCTCATTCTGCTTTTCCAAAATTATCCCTAAGCTTTATTCATCAGACCAGCACTTCACCTTTGTGTATGTCATGCCTCTTCCTCAGAATTTTCTTCCTCTTCATCCTGTTTTCTTTGTCAGAATCAGTTTCATCCCTCAAGGAAGAAAACTAAAAAAGTTTCCTTGAGTTCTCCAGTTGGGAATCAGTTCTTTTCATTCAAATGACTTCTGTCTACTTGTCTTATGTCCTTTATTACATTGGAAGCTTTCCTTATCTCTGCCCCATGCATACAGCCTCATACATAGAAGAGTCTTAAAAATGATGGTCAAATATTTTAGAAGTTGTTAAAACCCCTACCTCCCCTTTAAAAAGTTTAAAAATAAACACAGTCGATAAAAAAATACATAAAAGTTACAAAAATACAGCCTGGTACCCTGAACTTCCATTAACACTCCTTCTAAGCATGCCAACGTGTGTTTCTGATTTAACCCCCTCTTTGTTGTTTAAAAATGATCTACAACCAACGGGGACAGCTCTAAGCCACACACAAACAATTTCCATATTTCCAAGTAAATGCTAACGGGAAAAATGTGCCTGTAGAAGATTGGACTCTGCCAGTTAAAAATCAGCAAGGACAAACCCTGGTTTCTCCCTACGCCTGCAAAAAGCGTGGACATGACATTTTTATTATTTCATCAGTGAGAAGAAATCATACATTTCCAAGTTCATGGTGTGAGAACACTAAAACTACTACTAGAATTTTGGTGGCAGGGTGGTTATTGACTAGCATTTACTACTTTGGAACTTAAGTAAATTCTGTTTATACTTTTTTCCTCCTTTTCCTCCAATAATCTGCTCTCATGACAAAAATGCTCTGAAAAAAACAATGAATGAAACTTAAAAGAGAAGAAAGAGGCTTGATGCCCAGCTGGGTGCCAAGCGCTGGGATCAAGTATCCTGGTACCCAAACACAAAAGCTGAAAGGAGTAGAAACCCTGACAGGGTCAGGGACCACAGCAGACACAGGCGAGAAGCACTGCCAGGTAAGGAACCAGCTGTCTCCCCAAACTCTGGGAAGTGCCTGCTTCCCAATGTCCGCAGGAGCAGCAGCCTTTTTGGTGGTTTTCTTATTCCCCTTCAGCTAGTGTGCTGGTACGACGGGTTAGGCAACGAACTTCAGAGTTTTCGGGGTATTATCTCATTTAAGCTGCAAGCAATCCTCTATGAGAAAGGTATTAATTTCACCTTCAGTTACAGATTTAGAAGTTGAGGCTAAAGAGATTAAGCAGTTTACCCAATATCACACAGCTGGTAGAGCCAGGGTTTGAAACCAGGTTATATATATATATATTTTAATGTTTACTTATTTATTTTGAGAGAAAGAGAGAAAGAGCGTACAAGCAGGGGAGGGGTGAGAGAGACAGAGAGAGAATCCCAAGCAGGCTCCTCACTGCCAGCACAGAGCACAATGCAGGGCTCAAATGCATGAACCATGAGATTGTGATCTAAGCCAAAATCAAGAGTCAGATGCTTAATTGACTAAGCCACCCAGGTGCCCCTTGAAACCAGGTTAAATTCTTAACCCCTCTGCTTTATGCTGACAAACATATACTGATTTCTGTTTACTTGCTTTATCATCACTATTAGTTCCTTACTTATTTCTATTTGTGTCTCACAAAAGGCCAGGACATTTGACTTCACCTGGGACTCTGTGTGCAGACGTGTGACTGTTCAAAAGGTATTCTAGGGGGTGCCTGGGTGGCTTAGTCAGTTGAGAGACAGACTCCTGATTTCAGCCCAGGTCATGACCTCATGGTTCATGGGACCGAGCCCCATGTCGGGCTCCACACTGACAGAACAAAGCCTGTTTGGAATTCTCTCTCTCCCTCTCTCTCCACCCCTTCCCTTGCTCGTGTGCACGTGCGTTCTCTCCCTCTCTCTCGAAATAAATAAACTTAAAAAAAAAGGTATTCCACTTATTTCCTCATAAAAGCAAGAAAGTAAGACATTTGAGCACAATGAACTATTCTGAGTATTAATCACAGCAATGGCGCTGATCACAATTGGTAAATTCATCAATGAGGTCGAATAGTTAGGTGTATGCCTATGGGCCCAAGACACTTAACAATACTGCAAGCCTAAGGCTGGCATGTGTGGTGGTTAAAACTCACCATGATGCTTCTTGATATCCATCATTGGCACAATGCCCCAGCAAGCAGCTCTCAGGGGTTTAGCAGCAAAACCCTTGTTCAGGTAAAACTGTGTTCTCTCATAAAAGATATGTAGCATCCTTTTTTTTTTTTTTAATTTTTTTACATTTATTTATTTATTTTTGAGAGACAGAGACAGAGCACAAATGGGGGTTGTGCAGAGAGAGAAGGAGACACAGAATCTGAAGCAGGCTCCAGCCTCTGAGCTGTCAGCACAGAGCCTGACGCGGGGCTCGAACTCACGGACCGGGAGATCGTGACCTGAGCCAAGTCGGACGCTCAACTGACTGAGCCACCCAGGCACCCAAGATATGTAGTATTCTAATCCCCAGTACTCTCGAATGTGACCTTGTTTGAAGACAGGATCCTTACAGAGATAATCAAGTTCAAATGAGGTCACTGTGGTAGGCCTTGATCCAATGTGACTGGTGTCCTTATAAAAAGGGGAAAATTGGACACCGTCACACACAGAAAAAGAATGCCATGGGAAAATGAAGGCGGAGATCAGGGTGATGTTTCTAAAGCCAAGTAATGCCACAGACTGCTGCCCAAACACCAGAAGCCAGGGGAGAGTGATGAACACATCCTTTCCCCTCGGCATTCAGAAGAAATCAACTCTGCTGATACCTTGACTTCAGCCATCTACGTCCAGAACGGGAAGCAATACATTTCTGCTTTTTATACCACTAAGCTGCTGGTACTTGTTATGGCAGCCCTAGCAAATTAATACACCTCTTTCCAAAAACTTAAAAGATATGTGGCCACGGCAGCAAGTATTTCTATTCTACCATATCCTACCTCTGCACTTATTATTCCCTAGAAAATGCTTCTTAGTATATAAAGCTCACTTCCCATCTCTGGGAAATAGCAGGGCACAGCCTTTTTTGCTGCAATAGGGAGTCTGGGAGTAAAAAAGCTAAGTGATTCCCAATCAAAGAAGGCGTTTGTACCACCAGTCTGTAATCATCTGACCTCTGGTTTGTAGGATGGAGTGCATTTTCCATCACAGAGTATATGTTTCATCAGTGTTATTGAAAGTGCAATAATTCTAGGTAAGTTTTAAAGCTGTAGATAGCTACTACAGATAATTCTTTGGTAGTAATTCACCCATGAAAATAGTTTATAAACTAGAATATCAGCTGCAGTGATACACAGGCAGGCAGAAGGGAATGACTTTACCTTACCTTGTAAAAGGGAGGAATGATATTTTTGGTCAGAGTTACAAATATAACATGGGCTTTTCTGAAGGCATCAAGTACGACAACTGCCCTTGAAAGCAATTTTTTTCCTGCAAATATTGTCATGGCTTGGATTTGTTTCCAATGCATATTTTCTTTACCTCTGGCTATTCCTTAGCCACAATTTCTCTAAGTAGCAAGCTTTTACAACTTTTATAATAAAAATGAGATCAGTTATATTAAAAAGAACTACTTTTAAAAAAACTGCTCTACAGACAAAAATTTAGAGACATCCATGGTACCTAGGAATTATAAGCTTCACAGCATTTTTACACAAATCACATGATCCAATCTTCTCACATGAGCCTAAAATGACTTAATATTTCCTGGTTCTACCTAAAACCCTTCAAAAACATGCCATGAATATATGAATAAGCCAGCAACCATTGTCAGATAATTCAAAGGCTGATGAACTACAGTCTATTATCTTAGGAACTGATTTACTATACAATTCATAGAATGCGGAAAATAGAGGCACTGAACTATGTTTTTACATATGCTTTTGACATGACTTCTGTTTTGCTTTTTTTTTTTATCTGCCTAGACCTCATTTCATACAGCAACCAATATATGACACTTGAAGAAAATAGTTAGTGCTTCCTAAGAGACCATAAATCAGGATACCATGGGGTCATTTCTATGAGAAATTCAACCAATCTATTCACTTTAACAAGAAGGCTTATTCTTCTGAAGACATAAGAGTGACTCTCTGATTTATCAAACCATAGAAGTGTAAGGACTGCCTTCGTGAATTAAAAAAACTGAAAGAGACGATAGCCCTCCCACCCTTTTATTGAAATTATAATTAGCAATATATAACCTTACAGCAGCAACTAGGCCATGTAAAAAATAATAGTTCATCAAATTATTTTCCAATGATATAAAAAAAGCCAAAATCATTTGCAGAACATCTACGGTGTTATAAGAATGGCAATCAGTGTTGCTGAAAACAAGGCAGGGAAAGTAATGAACTCTATAAAGTATGAATACTATAGTATAAACAGCAGAAGTTCAAAAGACGACTAAAAACTACTATTTCAGGTACTCCAGTGACATAAATCATAGCATGAACCACCCAACATTTAGCCTTGTGTTACACAGACATGACATCAAAAATATTTATTATTACGGCTGTTATTTTGAGCTGCTCATATCTACTCGTATGATAACTGAAATAGCATTTCACAAAAGCATGAGGCAGAAACCTCCATATCCCCATTTTATAGGCGAGAAACTGAGGCTTCAAGGAGCTAAATAACTTGCTCAAGGTCATAACTGGTGGCTGCTAAGGTGCAGACCCCGCACTTACATCCCAGACTCCCAAGGTGACCTGCTCTTGGTCTTTAGACCGCTCGGCTTCTTCACAGAACCGGCCTGGGAAGAAAGGTAGCCAGCCAGAAGTTTCAACCAAGGTTCAGCCAAGAAAGCTGCTGAGGAGAATGCTTACAACCTCAGAAGAGGCCCTTGAAGGAAATGCTGAAATTGATACTGGTGGCCCATCTAGGTTGGGCATGACTTGGGCACCCCTGATGCAGCCCCAACATCATTTTGGTGGAGGAATCATCCTGAGGTCAGCCACAGAACCCCTACCACGGGGCAGAAGACCACAAGAGTAGGATTCATTCCACGCCTTCGAGCTGTTTTCTATTTCTGGGTAACAAAATATTTGACAATCAAATAAAATGCATATTCTTGGCTGTTGCAAGTATTTGGCTACATTAATGGTATATATGGGGAGGAGGGACTGTGCAAAGTGCTTTCAAATACACTAATAAAGGAGAAGTAAAGGGAACTTTACTCACCAGTGATTTCTTTGTGCCAGGGACTGTTACGGACAGTTAACAAATAAGAACACTGAAGTTCTCAGAGGTCAATCACATTTGTCAAGGTTGCATGGCTACTAAGAAGCACAGGATCTAAACCCAGCCCTATTTGGTTTCATTACCCCACTAGGCCATACTATAGAAACACAGTGACTTTTCAGGACTTCCAGAAAGAGTTCTGGAAGACTATGAGATTTCAAATATACCATGTACTGTCCCATCCCCTTGGCTCTAACTCATGAAATGGGCATATTTTTCAACCAATGCTGCATTATTCAATAATCTGCATCAACATGGTCCTTTAAAGAAAGAAGAAAGAATGAAAGCTAAATCATGTGGTTAATGTATACTGAAAATTAAACACAAATAGAAGATTCATCACCTTTCCTCACAAAATCAAGTTTACCTTATCAACTATACTACTCTTCTAAAAGTCTTTGCCACCTACTTTTTTAAAGTCTACTCTCCAGTGGTTGCAAGGTTGCAAACATAACTTCTTAAGATATTATTTTTTTGGATACATAGGATCATGCCTAACTTTAGAAAAACACATTAAATTTAACATATCTCCCACCTAGTACTTTATTAAATATGTTATGCAGAATGTGTGTGTACACACAAATGTATTTTTTCCCCTTAAACTCACCACCCTAACAAAGCTATTCTTAGACCAACTAAAATTAAACTGCTGGAGTAGGCTGAACTTATTTTTATCAATTCTTTTCACCAAAAGATAAAGGAGGCTGTTGAGTAAGTTAAAATACATGTAAAGGACCAGAAATAATTAGTCATTACATGTGCATTATATGTTAGGGTAAAGCCTACCAGCTCTTCTATAAATTTTTTCTCTAGTAAAACCAGAAGCCAAAGGGTTCAATTTAGCACCAGGGCCTTCAGCTGGTGTCAGTCTATTATAAAACTTATGTTTTACAGCAAATAAAATCATTCTTCAGCCTTGTTTCAAGATACCTTAGTAACGGGCTCTATTCCCCACCCCCGCCCCACCCCCATAGCTCTCAATGCCTTCACTGAAATTCAGGGCTGAGAGAATCTGGACAGTCACCTTGGCTACAAACACAGTCTCCTCCCAACAAAACTTCCCTTCCACTCTCACTAAAACCAAGCAACTCAAAAGGAGGTTCTCATCCGCCTCATAGATACACATATATCTTCTATGTGGTTAGCACTATTTTAAGTTTCTGGTGTTCAGAACACATCCCGTATTCTAACACACCTTATTACCTCTGAAAGGCCAAAATGGTTGATAATACATAAACCTAAATCTACAACGTAAGAAGGGGAAACAGGGTAAATTATTTAATCATGCTTCCAACTATAAACCTGTGAAAACCAGTATTTATTTATTTTTTTAATGTTTATTTGTTTTTGAGAGACAGAGCATGAGCAGGGGAGGGGCAGAGAGGGAGACACAGAATCTGAAGCAGGCTCCAGGCTCCAGCTGTCAGCACAGAGCCCGACACGGGGCTCGAACCCACAAACTGTGAGATTGTGACAGGAGCCGAAGTTGGCCAGGCCACCCAGGTGCCCTGAAAACCACTATTTATTTAAGGCAACCCAATCTCTACCCCTCAGACACAAATACTAGGCTAATACAGCATCAGGATATCAAAGATGTCACTGAGAGTTTTCTACAGTATATGGAATGTATGGAAGAAATTACCAAATACAATTTTCTCAATTTCTTCTGGTTCAAGAGCATCCTTTCTTAGGATCCTAAGCTCCTTTTCTGTATCTCCTAAAAGGTTTCTATCAGTATCGCTGCTACCTTCCCTGTCTGGAATGCTTTCCTCAAGGTAGAGACTGTTACCAGTAGCCTTGTGCAGGACTATTCACAAGGATCCTGTGATTACTGTCTCTTTGGCAGATGGAGAAATTGAAACTTGGAGTAGGTAAGTAATATGCCTGAAGTCCAACAATCCATAACCAAGGCAAGTCTCTCCAGCTTCCCACTCTAATCTCTTAACAAAGATACTTTTGAGAGGTGGTTAAATTTACTTTATCAAATTGGAATACCATATAATACAGTAATTGGATTACCATTTTCCTGTCTTGATAATAAAGACTTTATAAAAGGAAGGAGTACCAGTGATTTCTTTCGACCTAAGACACCTCTTTCATACCTAAGTATGAAAGTACCACCTCTTTAGACCTAAGACAAAATAAAACTGTAAGATACTTCTCCTTGAAATCTTAAAAGCAGAATTCACAAGAGGTACAGCCCCTCACCCGTTTGTGGTATCAACATTCTCTAGGTGAGTGTGGCAGGGTTTGCCCTGTTTTCTGAAATAAAAGCCACTAACAATATACGCAATTTATTTCCTCTGACACAAGCCCTTTCTGTGTGTGAGTGGGTGGATGGGGTGGAAGAGGGGAAATGTGCATCATCTATACCTGTCAAAGACAAAAGAGGGACCAAAGCTCAATGACAGGCAGGAAAAAGAGCGAGGACAAAGGCTAAAGGGAGGAGTCAGAAAGAAGGGGCGCGCCCCAGGAGTCGGCACTAGCTGAACAAATTGCAGTCCTGTGCCCTGTCCCCCACGCGGACTGAGGGCCGCGAGTCGCCCCAGGACCAAGTCACATGTGCCCTCTTCTCACGCATCAACAGACCCTGCCGAAATAACTGAATAGCTGCAAGCAAGTGACTATGGCACCCTGGAGCCATCAAATTGTAAAGACGGTTTTCTATCAGAAAGCTGAAAATCAAATACGTGAAGTTTACATTGTGGGTATAAAGCAGCTGATGCTGAAAAACTTCCCTAGAGATCAAGGAAGCATAAAAGTTAAGTCATTTTCCCAAGTCCCATATACAGTAGATAAGCCTATTAAGAACATTGTAAGCTATGCTAATTGGTTCAAGGGTTATATATCTTTTGTTCGTTCCAACTGAGCCTTCACACACTGCAGTGAATTGGGGAGAAAGACAGTGTAATAAATCTATCTGAAACAAAAAGCATTAGAGTTTGAAAGATGCTAATGAGCGCCAGGGTTCCAACTTGAAAAACTCCCATTCCCACCCCCACACCATATTACTAACTCCTAAGTCATTTCTAAACTGGCACAGGAAAAAGGCGTGTAGAAATCCCTCAAATCCTCAGGCTGTTAATTCCTTCTGAGAGTTAATACTTCAAAAGTGAAATCCAGTGTCATTTGAGGTGGTAACACTAATTTAGTCATTTAGAATGAAAGCATGTTCTTCTGCATGTAAAATATTAAGGATACATTGGACTTATGTCAGTGGAAAATGAAAGCAACATTAATTAGATAATGCTTTTTAGAAGTTAGTAGTTTCAAAGTAAATTTGGAAAATTTAGAACTGAAGATGTGTTTAAATGTTACCCCCCCCCAAAAAAAGGACTATGTTTTATTTTGGGATAAAGATTAAATAAACAAAAACTACACAAAATGCAAAGTCTTTGACAAGGGTTAAATATCATTTTGAGAGTTTAAAAACTAAGATCTGGAAGGTGAAAGAGAGGGGGCCTAAAAAAGAAAGTAATACTGTTCCATCATCGCATTACAACAGTTAGGTCTGTATAAATAGCTAGATAATGAAGAAACGGTAAAAACTATTCAGAATAATTAACCATATTGCTGTTATGTAATTAAACACTGAAATGGCTGCATGTGTGTATCCATTCTGTTAGAGGAGCTCTGCTAATGTAAAGATAACAATACAGACACTTAGGAAATCACGTAAGAATTAGAATGACTGTATAACATATATTAACCATGTTTTGAAGTCTGATTTAGCTACTCAGCACATTTCAATTTATCATAATTAAAATGCAAATTGTATACATACTACATGGTAAGCACTCTGTATATTGAGAAAATCAAAGATGCATACGGTAATATTCATCTCCTTACCTATCATGTGAAAAGAACATGTAAAGGTAACACTGAGGACAGAAGGGGGAGAGGGAGAGACTGTTTAACGGGTACAGGGTCTTCTCTGGGGGTGTTGAAATGTTCGGGAACCCGATAGAGGTGGTGATTGCTCAACATTGTGAAAGGGACTGAAAGCCACTAATTGAATAGTTTCAAATGGTTGATTTTATGTAGTGTGAATTTTGCCTCAACAAAATTATACTGAACCTCCCTGAGAGAATCTATGATAGGTGCTTTATACAGAACATCTCATTCAGTCTTAAAATTGTGCTAAGGTATTATTATCACTAGTTTTAGATCAGAAAAACTAAGCTAAGAGTGGACACACATCTAGTAAATGACAGCAGACAGATTTTAAATCAAGCCTGTTCCTATTCATTCCACTATATTTTGCATCTGAGGGAATTCACCAAGCATGGGGATTGGGGGAGGGAAAGAACATTCTTGATAACTCAGAATAGCTCAGCAAAGTACAGGACATGGAAGTAGATGTCATGTGGTGAAAATGACAAGAAGTCTAGAACAGTGACAGTTGGGGCAGGTAGGTGATGAAGACAAAGCTTGGAGCAGGAGCTACTGAGGCATGAGCCTGTCAAAGGCCCTATGTGCCTGGTAAGGAGGATGGACTTTATCCCACTGCTGACACAGTAGTTCTCAAACTGTAGGGTGTATGAGAATCACTGGAAGGCTTCATAAAACAGATTTCTGATTCACTTGGACTAGGGTGGGGGTCTGAGAATCTGCATTTCTAACAAGTCCCTAAGGCTGGCGATGTTGCTGGTCCAGTGACTATAATTTAAGAACCTCTGGCCTATAGAATAATCACAGGTTTTGAATTAGGAGAGCAATTTGATTTTATAAATATATGTGCAACATTTTATGTAAGATTACTGGCAGAGAACAGACAAGAGTTACTGAAACAAAGAAAAAAAATAATGAAAACATCAACTGGGATAACCATGAAAGTGGTCACAAGTAAAGATGCTCCAGAGATATGGCTATATTAGCAAAGAATAAAACATCCTAGAAACATGGAAAGTTCAAAAGCTCAAGAACTGGAATTACATAACATGGGGACAGACTTCTTATTGAAATGGTCAATTCATGTATAAAGAACAAAGATGTGACATGCTTTCTAGCCTAACTTACAAAGCAAATGATTAAATTAAGGCAGGCACCTACACTCAGGTATAAGAATCAGATATGCTACTAACGCAAGTGGGAGCTATGCTCCTTACCATAAGAAAAGTGGTGAAAAGCTTTTCTTCCTAATAAACACCAACTTCCGAAGGGAAGGATTTAGTAACTTCATGCAGGATAACTTCCAGGACTATGGCCTCTGTCCATAGCAGAGGCATAAGTCTCCTAGTGAAAGGGCTTTCTCATTAGAAAAATCTAATCATGTGTTAGCTCTGTCACTGAAGGATGCTAATCTGGGAAAGAAGACTACCATTATTACTGAAGGTTAAAATATATGAGTAAGTTTCCTTCCATCTCCGGGACAGAAGCATAACATACTCCAGATGACTTGTTTATTGGCTAAATTTACAGTCTTCAGAGAGAAGCATCTGGTCCCATAAGACAGAAACCCAGAGATGATACCCAATCTCACCCACGTCATTGGACTGGTATGGATGGGTTCATTTGACTGGCTCTCCCGAACAGGGGTTAAGTGGCACGATAGTACCCTAGCAATCACTATATTTTGTTCAAAATATATTACAAAAGAAAGGCAAAGGCAAAGAAGGAAGGAAAAGAGGGGATCTTTTAAACACATTAAATGTAGTCCAGAGATTTGTCTCTCACCAGCAAAGTCAGCATCCCCTTCTTCTAAAGGGAATTCATAAGAGAAAAAAAAAAAAAAGGAGGGGGTGGGGAGGGTATCAAATGGCATTTCCAAACCAAACCAAAACAAACTACTGATAGTAGAGAAATTTCACAACTTGAGTCTCTCGGACAGGAACAGTATACTGCCGCCAGAGAGAAAATCAACTCCTATTGGCCCAACCCATCCCTCCACAATTGTGACAAAGCCCTGGGCTCAGCAGCAGAAAGCATGGAACTCTGGACCTGACATCATGGCCTTGGGAAGTTTACTCATCTTGTCCAAGCGGTTTCTTCCTCCATAAAATGTAGGATAATATTAATAATACTTGCCTTACCTGCTTCACAAGTTAAATGTGAAAAGCAAATACAATAGAATGTAGAGAGCAAATTGAAAGCATAAGGTATCCCAAACTCTTATTCTTTGTATTCCTATCATGTTCTTAGAATAGACTCAAGGTTACATTCAAAGAATAGAAGATGAATCAAATGCCCATTAGTCAGGATTCTTTTTGTAGTATTAACAGCACAAATTTCTTTAGATCCCCTGGCATCATTCGTCACTGTTGTTTTTCCAGAGGTCATCAAGAACGTGAGTTGTTTGCATATCCCAATAAAGAGTCTGGCTCAGTCAATATCACTACATAATTTTAAATCAAGCATGGCATTGTATTTCAAGTCAACATGGTTCATCCTAAATGGAAAGACAAAGTTTGTTTAGTGAACCTGTATGTTGCTCATGTTGCTAATGCCATTATTCATCATAGTTATATTTATTAACAGAGTCCTTGGGGCACCTGAGTGGCTCAGTCGGTTAAGCATCCAACTTCGGCTCAAGTCATGATCTCGCAGTTCATGAGTTCAAGCCCCACATAGGGCTGGCTCCATGCTGACAGCTCAGAGCCTAGAGCCTGATTTGGATTCTGTGTCTCCCTCTCTCTCTATGCATCACCCCTGCTCACACACTCTCTCTCTCAAAATAAATAAAAAATACATGTATTTACAGAGTCTTTGTGCCTGTTTATTACTTATTTTAAATGTAGCTTGACCATGAAAATGTACTCAAACCTACTCCTTCTCCCTCTTTATTGACAACTTCTAGAATTCAGGATACACACAAGTATAGCTCACAGGTGGCAGTTCTTTTTCCCTGACACTGTTTTGGATGATCCTGATTGCTCAGCAAAGCCCCGCTTCCTACCTCTGCCACTCACAGGATCTGAACACCCATTTTACTTTGTTTAGTCCAGGTTTCAGTGGCTGGTTTCAAAAAGACAAAAGGAATGAACCTGGAGACTCTTAGAAGCCATCTGGCAAAAGGAAACTCTTTACTACCTGGGAGGAACATTCCTTAGTGAGTTAGGAACATCTGGTGAGAGAAATACAGGCCAGGCTTTCCTGTAAAAGTCCGTTCAGAACTCCTCGTTCGGAAAGTGAAAGGGAAGAGCTGCGGGGGTTTGGAACTTCAGAGCACTAGAAAAAGGACACACAGAATAGGCCAAAAACCCAAGAGCAGTTAAGTGCTTATGGTGAGTGCGACAAGATGTTAGGGACATAATTATAACATGATTTCCCAGGGACATTAAAGTGCCAGCTGGAAAAGATGGGGACATTAGTTCTTGAACATGAAAAGGGGTCTGGCAGAGCAAGAATGCAAAGAAAAATAAGTCAGTAACTCTTTTTTTTTTACTCATCACACTAGGAAGATAGCAACTAAACAAATTATAAAATGGTGAAGACACATATGTAAAACACAAAGGACCATGTAAGAAGGGGGATAAATGGGGGGAGGGGGAGGGCCACAAAAGGGAGAGGGGACAGATTTACAATCCCAGCACTGACAACCTCCCACCCAAACAACCCTGCTACATACATTACTACTGTTCCTAGCCAACCAAATGTTACTTAAAAAAAAAAAAAAAAAAAAAGGCAGGGGCTCCTGTGTGGCTCAGTCGGTTAAGCATCCAACTCTTGATTTTGGCTCAGGTCACGATCTCACCATTCATGAGATCTAGCCCCACATCGGGCTCTGCACTGGCAACGTGGAGCCTGCTTGGGATTCTCTCCCTCCCTCTCTCTCTGTCCCTTCTCCACTTGTACTCACTCACTCTCTCAAAAATAAAACTTTAAAAA
Organism: Acinonyx jubatus; assembly: GCF_027475565.1. Lineage (NCBI taxonomy): Eukaryota > Metazoa > Chordata > Mammalia > Carnivora > Felidae > Acinonyx > Acinonyx jubatus. Next base: position 103,597,399 of record NC_069387.1, on the reverse strand, counting down.
AAAAAAAAATCAAGTAACCATGATAACTGAGTCCTTGACAAATATGTATCACCCAACCTCAATTTTGCCAGTAGTTACTGGTAGCTGCAATGATGTAAGAATTCTGAATATTTCCATTGAATTTGTGGGAAACTACTTATTTCCCTTATTCCAATTATCTATATAAAGGGTCAGAAAAAATACAGTCATGTCACTTTTTCACTTGAATACTATTGCTATAATAAACTCTCCCCAAAATAAAAAGCACTTTACCCAAAATGCATGTTTCCAAAGTGTTATATAAGAATAGATTTTTTTTTAAATCAAGTTATATTTAAACTATAGAAACAGATCTGACTTTTATAAGTTTACTTTATGGAAACCCATGACAGAATTTTTGTAAGGAAATCATTGAAATGCTATTGGGACACTGGAAAATCTATTCTTATCTCACACCAAAATGCCATTCTGGAAAGCATACATTACTTTCTTACAATGGGACATACATTATCGGGATGGAGTGAGGAAAGAAAACTTTAGCCCACTGTTGGTCTAAGGACATTTAATTTCTGTTATCTGTTTTTAATCACCGAAGAGAATTATATAAACACAAATCTGTGTTGATATGATGAAATGAATTAGGTCAAAGATAATTGTAAGGAATAAAGATTTTAAGAAGCAAATCTAGCAAGCAATAGTCTGGGAAGATTTAGCAAATACTAACACTACAGGGAAAAGCATAAATTCATTTACATGTAGATGGGTTCTGTATTATTTGAACCCTTTAAGAGTAAGAATCTAAAACATCATTATAAACAATTCCTTAATAGTATCTCCTTTCCAATTCAGCAAGTTAAAATACAAACAAGCTAATACATGTAAAATGAAAATTTACTTCAGAAAATAAGTTCCAATGACATTTCATCAATAATATCCCTTTGCCATGTCATTTTACTCACCCCATGTAAAACACACAGAAAGAAAATGATAAAGTGCTCTGTCTAAATGATAGTGAAAATATAAATATGCAAAAGACTTTCACTAGTTTTCAATTGGTACGATAATTAAAACGTACAAGCCCACTGCCCAACTAAAACAACATTTGTTAGAAAGAAAGCCTGATGAAGCTCACTGAGCAATGGAAAGAGTGTTGGGGCTCAATGCAAACCACATTGTTATACAGGCTTCCACAGCACAGCATGAGAAAGATAACATAAATTGAGCACTTTTCATTTTCTCTAGTTTGTAATAAAACAAGAATTCATTTTTAAATGCTATATACACCAAGCAACAACAGCATAACTGAAGAGTAAAAATGCTTATCGAAAGAAAAAAATCTACAAGAGCCCTTGGAATTGGGGTTGTTTTTACTCTGAGGTACTCGCAAAGCCCGAGGAAAACTTCTCAGAGCTCTTCAGGACCTCAGACACTTTACGCAAAGATGCCAGACCAAGTCACTGCTGGAGACAAAGGGGAGAAGTGTAGGAAGTAATATTCTAAATCAAAAAACTCCCAATAAATGAGTGCTTGCAAAGTCAACATTTCAAGGTTAACTCATCAGCACTATTTCAAAATAATGTCAGACGCTCATTTCCCCCCACCCCACATGCAACCAGAGATCTATTTCCCTATCAGAAATACCAACTGGCAAAAAAAATTCTCACAGTACAAAATGGAAGAAAGTAATTCAGTGCCATTGATCTCTGCATCAACATGAGTTAAATTACTTCAATGAAAGGAATAAAATAATCCACACTGAAAAGACATATGTACCCCTATGTATACTGCAGCATTGTTTGCAAAAGCCAAGATATGGGAGCAGCACAAGTATCCTGTCCATCAACAGATAAATGGATAAAAAAAGATGTGTGTGTGTGTGTATAATATACATTGTACATCTTATATACATCTTAAATACATATGTATATATATACATATTGGATGAGCTGATCACTGCCTCATTACTGCTTCTTAAAGTTAAAAAACAAAACAAAACAAAAACTTCACCAAACAGAACATAGAGAAATCAGAAAAAGAAAAATATATCAGCAAAACAGCCATCAGGTTATTGGGTAGCTTAAGTTTCTGTATTGTTCTACAGGCAAAAAGAAAAAAGAAAAATTAAGTAATCACTTAAAAATACTAATCACTGCAGTGACCAAAACTTGGGAAGAAATCTAAAAATCCAAAAGGACGTAATATAAAAAGCCTCACTCAGAATTTTAATATGTACTTAAACTGACAGAAACGCCTACAAACTGCCTTCTACTTATCAGATGTTTAACTGGTATCTGCAGAAATGAACCAAATCCTCCAACGGTCAGGGGTCAGTGCTGAGTCCTACTGTCGAGAATCATGAAGACCACACCATCCTAAAGTAAGACAAGCTTCAGGCCTGCCAAATCAGGTTCAATGGTGAGAGACTGCCATTTTTTTCTTCAAGGTCACTATTGACTTTAGGGCATATGATGAATTGGGTAAGAAATCATTCCTTGAGTTGCTCCTCTTTCTTGTGAAGTCTGCTTAAATTACATAGTCCAACAATAAGTGCATAGACAGAGATACAGGTATATGTGTATACACACAAACACGCATATACATACATATATACCACAAGAAGCGTATCTGTTATAAAAACTTAAATTCTGAATCTGAGAACTTCCCTCTAACTGAAGAGAGTGAAGAAGATAGGGGAGAAAGAGATAGTGAGAGGGAACAATCCTACTGACAATTCTGTCCATCAAAAAAATAATAAGTTTTCTGCAGTTCTAATTTATTGACAAGATTAATAATTGGTTTTCAAAATTCCATGTAGGAAATGATATTGATAAAGACAAACTCAATAGATTTTCTTTCCATGTAGGAAATGATATTGATAAAGACAAACTCCATAGACTTGATTAGTAATGGGATTAATAAAATGTAAGTAGTAACATTTCAAAATAGTAAAATGATTCCTTCAATTCACAGTATTTTTCAATAGTATGGGGAAATTCAATTTGGGGGGAGGAGGGAACTCAGCCAAATGGTCTTTTTCGGCAAAATGTATTTTTCTGCCTGAAAACAAAGAGCTCTACAGCCAATGACTTGGTAAACCAAGTAATATTCACAAAGAAAAGAAAAAGTTAAATTCTCATATGCCAGTACAGGAAGAATATATTCTGGTTTGGTTTCGTTTGGGTTTTTTTTTTTTTTAATTAAAATTAAAATAGCTGATACCAAGAAAAAAAATTAGAGGGCTCAACATTATGCACAGTATAAGGAAATTCCTTTTCCAGTAGCATTTCCCAATTCTGATAAAAATCAAAGCAACATGGAGTCTTTCCTCTGTCTTTCCCATCTAATGTTTGAGTGCTCCCCAAATTCCGCAGTGGCTTCAAGCCCTAAGGAGAGCCTGCAAAGTCAAACTGAGTCATTTCCCAGTGCCCTGGATCTTAATGAATCCTACATCATTGTATCTTTAAGAGAAGCAAAACCACAAGGAAAGTATGGCAAATCCCTTCCCTTCCGTGCCAGGTAAAAGCCTTCAATCATTCACTTCTAACATTCACTTTTAGCATTCCCAAATGGAAACTGGGGGGAGAAAAAAAGGCAGAAATGATAATCTATGCTACACACACACACACACACACACAGAAGAAAAATCAATGCTGCTCAGAAAGCTTTAGGGCAGAATTCTATAATAAAGCTGATGTTCTCCACTAAGGAAATTAATATGCTGTTAACTCCAGCTGAATACATGCCAGGAAAATTAAAAACCAAAAACCAAAAAATGAAGCATGGAATTATCCTGACAAAATGCTAACTCCACATTGCCTAACCATTTCTGGACTTCCAGATGGAAGTGAAAAGGAAGTCAGGCTTCATCTATAGCTAGAGGGAGAAAAGAAGTGAGGTGGCCTTAAATTGGGTGAAAAAGATAGAGGCTAGGGGGTTTTAATGCCTACAAATTCAGCCTGGTCCTGCCAGTAAAGCAGGAAACCATGGCCCAGGATCAAATTGTCACCCTCTATTAATTTCTGATAGAGTAGGAGAAAACACCAATTTTGTCACCATAGAAATATAGCTATTATATCAGATCTAGCACTCATGTCCACCAAGGCCATATATTGAACAATACATCTTATGTCAATGTCATGTAGCATTTCTACTTTCTAAATACACAGATCTTCGGACAACACAGTCCATCTTCTCCAGGATACAATCTCCCAGCCAATGCCTTTAAGGGGGTTTTTCGTGCTCACTTCGGCAGCACATATACTAAGGGGGTTTTTCACACTCTATTGGAGGAGAGTTGATATATAAAAAAAAAAAAAAATCAACCAGGGTATGGAAGAAATATACTGAATCTTCCATCTTGGTTCCCAGTTTTACAGGCTTGTAATATACAAAATATATTACCACAGTATTATATGTGTATAATTATACATGCATAAATATTTTAATATGTTTTTAAAATATTTATATAGTGAAGGGCACCTGAGTGGCTCAGTTGGGTAAGTGTCCGGCTTTGGCTCAGGTCATGATCTCGTGGTTGCTGGGCTCAAGCCCCGCATCAGGCTCTGTGCTGATGGCTCAGAACCAGGAGCCTGCTTTGGATTCTGTGTCTCCCTCTCTCTCTTCCCCTCCCCAACTCATGCTCTGTCTGTCTGCGTCTCTCAAACATAAACATTTAAAAAAAATTTTTTTTAATATATTTATATAGTATATATGTGTTCTCAAATTTTTTTGGAATGATTAGAGTTGATTGGGAAAAAAAGGCGGTGGTGGGGGGGGAATCTGGCCAAAAGAATGGTTATGTGGTGGTGAAAATCTGAGGGACAGGGGCTCACTACCAAACTGTCATTTCATGAAGAGTATATTGCACTACCCCCACATATAGAGAGGCCTACTCTACACACAGTTATGTCTGCTAAGGGTAATTAATGGCAAATATGGCTGTACTCAGAATTTTCACATCTTTGCGCATCCCACTCTACAACTTGCAGAGTCCTGTTACAAACATCTCATCTTGACCTACCACAACCCTACTATAGAGCAGGCAGAATGTGGTACAATCTCAATGTTTTAACAGTTGAGGAGACCAAGAACTGGAAAGAACCATCTGAAGTTGACTGCTGCTTGAGTCCTCCTCTCCAGCCTGTTCCCTCAACCCTTTTGCTTCACTGGCTGCAGAGGCTTGTATCCTTGAGACAAAAATCACCCCCTTGAGGATCCTTTAGGTGTTGGGAAACCAGTACAATATAAATATACTCTTCATGAAATGACAATTTGGTAGTGAGCCCCTGTCCCTCAGATTTTCACCACCACATAACTACTCTTTTGGCCAGATTAAAAACCTAGATGGAATCATAAGTGTCAGTTCCCCACTGACAAGAATGAAATTTACTAGATAAAAAAAAAATCACTGACATACTATGGAAAAACACACAATCAGAATTCTACAGGTGAAACACAGGTTCTCCTCCCTTGGCTACAAATATCCTACTGTCAAATCAATGCCAAAGAAAGAGAAGGTCTGCCTCCATCCATTGTCCTCTTGTTTGTGTCTGAGAAGGAAACAAAGCTGAGGAACAAGAGGCAAGGGAGGATCTCTAAGTTGGCCTTAGAACCACTCAGAGTGTCTGTCTGTTTCTCTAACACACACACACACACACACACACACACACACTTATTCATATACCTTTTTATAGAAAGAGCTACAAAAAAATTACTTAAAAATTACCTGACCAACAAGAAAAAAAGGCTTATCTTTTTTAAATGACCTGCATTACTTGCTTTTTATCACCTATTAATTTTCTCCAAATCCAGGAAGTTACTCAAATCCATTTAGCATCTAAGCTCATTTGCCTTTAATTGAAAAATTTCTAATCAAAAATTCTAATGTACCCTATTTTCATTGTAAAAGAAACTGCATAAACAAGTTTATGAAGCCAAGTAGCCTATCAACATGAGATTGAGATTTATTATGCCCATGAAAGACCAAATGAAAGCATTTCCCCCCAATAAACTCCACATACCCTTTCTGTGCAAAAAGGAACACTCAATAATTTTTGTTAACTTCAATGCAATAAATATGTCACATTATCAAAATTAGGAATAAAGAGGCTACTCAGAAGTAATGTAAAGGTATTGTATATCACACAAGCCTTGAATCCCAATGCTTTAAACAGCTATCACACTGCACTTAGTTTAAGGGCAGAGAGTATAAATGTCCACAGGACACAGATTTCTTGCCATTGTCCTCTTTTCAGGGACAGTGTGGTTCAGTGACTATGGCAAACAATGATCTCAGAGCTGCTGTCTCAAAATGGAGCTTTGTAACCAGCTCTCCAAAGTGATCATCAGGGTGAGGTCTTTGACTTAACACTGGCTTCCATTAACTTCCATAGATGAGAGTGTCAGAAAGCATCATTGGTCAAAGAATCTATCTGCATTAGCTAAACACCAGGAAGGCAGAGTTCTCAGCTGAAATGCAGATACAATGACTATCAGATAAGACCTGTAATAAATTCTGGAACTTTTATTTACCAAAGTCAAACACGCATCATGCATGAGGTTCACAAAATGGTTTCTTTTGGTTCAAGCAGTGTCATCAAATAGATAATCATACTGTAAATAATTCCTAAACTTGGGGTCATTGAACCTGCCCTCTATTTTTCAGCCCTCCAAAATACCTTTATACAATGTTTGCAGTGAGAAGGGAGGCAGAGAACATCTATTTTGGGGGGACCCTGGAGTTAGGGATTAGAGCAGCCCTTAAGGAGTGTTTGGCCTGTCATTAAGAAGCATTGAAGCCAAAAATTCAGTTCTCCACTATTTGTTTATGTTAACGATGTGGTCGCTACATATTTCTAAATAAACAGAAATGTTAAGAGGCTTTTCTCTGGAGCTGGGGAGGGAGGCGAGGGTCTTCAATACTACTAGTTCAGTTTAAGACCACCAGTGTGGTCTTTGGAGAGGACCCTGCTTTCTAAAGCACACAGTTGTAAACAGCAACTGGTTGAAGCCCTAATTAGCATTAAACAGGCCTCAGGAATGAACACCAAGATGACAAGGGTCACTAAACTAAAGAAGAGGTCATGCTATCCCAGTCCTACAGGACAATGCCCAAGGTACCCATGCAAATTAGGGAAGCGGCCCAGGCATGTAGGGGATGAGCAGCAGCATGAAAACCTCCAAACCTCTTTTCAGTTTCCTCTCCCTAAAAGAATAAAAGAAAACAGGGAACAAGAAAGAAAGAAAATGAAAGAAAAGAAAACCAAATGGCCCACTTCTACAGTGCAGCATGATCCATAATTAGTAATCACTTCTGTCCTAGAGACACAACGAATAAAAGGCAGCTAAGAACATCGCAATGGCAACCAGGAAGAATTAGAGAATACAATTAGCATCTGTGTTAAGATGGGCAGCGGTTTTCTCCCGCAACATCCCAGTATTTCCACCACAAAGAGAAAAATCTGTACAACCAAGTGCCAACTTGTTGATTTTTTTTCCGTTGAAAAAAATAAGAAAGAGCAAACTGGACACACATACTCTATTCAAATGTGACAAAGAACCCCTTTCTTAAAATGTACTATAGGAGTGTTGGTTTTTCCATTCTCCTAGCAATGAAAACCCTTCTTTTTTCAAATTACTGCAAGATAACTGCAGAAATTTGATTTGGAAAAGTTGGAGAGATGTATTTTCAGCATTTTGAATGTTAACCCTATTAACGTGATCTGATCATCAACCATCATCCCCTGCCCAGTTGTGATTTGGTTTTGTTTTTGTTTTAAATCCCACTTTTGTTCAGATTGAACTCGAGAAAAGTTTCAGCTACTCTGAATGAGAATGGACTTTAAATCAGCAATCAAGTTATTTAAGGTCAGAAAATATTTATAATTGCAAAGGCAAAACTTTTCCAGGATAACTCAAAAGGGAACAGAAGTTCAGAAAACTCAAAATAAAATCTCACATTCATTATCGTAGCTCCATTTTCTAAAACAGAAAATTGTCTTTGTAACAAAAACAGATCAGAAACATAACCCTATTAAGAAACTTACTTCCACTAGACTGTGACTTAAACACAAGGGTTTGCAGCCAGAAAGTCCATTAATTCTACTTAAAAAACAAAAAAGAAAAAGAAGAAATACACTGATACGTTGAGAAATCAATAAAAAAGGAAGTTAGAACATTTTTATTTATATACATAAATATATTTTGTGTCCCATGCATTTTTAACATTGACCTCTGCAAATACCAATACATTTTTACCACAAAACTGAAAGTGTTAATTCAATTTCTCATGGGGCCAACAATATTATTTTTCCTGTTTATGTTTCTAAGAGACTTTTTAAAAGTGCCTTTCCTTATTATTTTGGTCATTCCATTTTTGATGGTTAATTTGTGTATGCTAACCTTCTTAAGTTGTTTTATGTGATGCTACTGAGGCTTTTTACATATTCGTATCACAAGGATCTATACAATACACAGAATTTATAACATGTATTCAATAATACTATATAATATAAACATTCCAAAAGGAGGTGGTGATTGCTGTCAAAAATCAGCACTGAGTCCAATATTTTACAGAAAATTATCTCAAATCCACCTAACTCCGTATTTCTCACAAAAGGGAAAAAAGGAATAAATTATTACTCTTTGAAGCTGGAGAAAACTTTTCTTCTTAGACATTAAAATGGCCAGTTAAACCCATTTGATTAATGAAAGTGAGCTAAATGTTCTCATTCACTTTAAGATTATGCCAGGCAGACAAGGAAGTAACAGTTTTGGCATTAAATACTTTAGGTAAAGGTTTAAAAAGCAAATATTGGCAAAAAGCTTATATTGTGTTTTGCTCAATTCATTAACAACAATCTTAACAATGGGTGTGGATGTGCTAAAAGGCAAACAGAAAAGATGAAGAACAGATAATCAATAAAAATAATTTTTCCCATAATGCAATATTTACAAATAAATGACACACAGAGGAACTTACAAAACATCCACCTTTATTTTTTTTAATATTTATTTACTTGAGAGAGAGAGAGAGAGAGAGAGAGAGTGAGTGAGAGAGAGAGAGTGTGGGGAGGAGGGGCAGAGAGTGAGAGAGAGAAAGAATCCCTAGTAGGATCCGCGCTGTCAGTGCAGAGCCAGAGGCAGGGCTCGAACTCAGAACCTGAGGTGACCTGAGGTGAAATTAAGAATCAGAAGCTTAACCAACTGAGCCACCCAGGCACCCCAAAAACATCCATCTTTAAAGGAACAACCCTGACTCCACTGAGACTCCATTAATGCTACAGAACTATGACATGTAACATCACGAGAATGTGGCTATTTATTTAACTGCTATGCTAAATGAAATTGCTAAAAGATCCAGCTATTGAAAAAATAACAAAAGGATCCATCTATTATCTATTATCACATCTTTACTATTCTTTTTTTAGGTCTTTACTATTCCTGATCCCAGTTCAATATATATCCACTAGTATATACTTTCTGAATACCAAGACATTAATCATATGCTTATCCTGATAGGTTTTATAACGTTTAATTGCGCCTTGAATATCAAGTTTCTAAATTATAATAAATGTAAGTTAAAACTGAAAGGCTTATCACACAAACCATTCTCATTTGCTATCTTCAATTAGAGACCACAGTAGAATAATCTATTTAATAGGTCCTAATTGATACTTAATACCCCTGGCCTAAATCCTTCTATATCTCCCTGTGGGCATGGTTACTATAAAACCCATCAGAATTTGACCTTTGTCAATCTTTCCCCCCAGGGATCCTATCACCACCAACACCATCTCCTGCACTGGGACCATTTCAAACTTTCTTATACTTTCTACTCTGCCATGATGTTAAGATTCTTTGCTTTTGTTCATGTTACACTCTCTGTCTGGAACGTCCTTCTCTGCCACATTGTTTTGCCCAGAATGCTACTCAGCCTTGGAAGTGTCAGGCTGTGGGAGAATTCTTAATTGACTGACAACCACAATAAAAGGAACTCTCCATTTTAGCACTTAGCAAGCCTTATTTCAAACCTCTTCAGAAGGGTGAAGCTGATGAAGACAAAATTCTGAACAGACCTGCAATGCTCGATATTCAATAACGTGCCCATCACAACTCTGTAGGCATGGCTGGGTAATAATGAAATATTCTAAGATACTGTCTCTGCTCTTAAGCTATGGAGAATGTTGTGAGGAAGTAAGACTATTGTATGTAAAATAATTAGTAGACATTAATACAATTTGACCAAATACAAGAGACTGGAATAATAATGAAGATTTACATAGTATTTTACAACTTACATTTTCTTTTCTCCCCTCCCCCGGTTTTTTAATTTATTTTTAAATATGGTGAAAAAAAAACACGTAAAATTTACCATCTTCACCATTTGTAAGTATACAGTTCAAGTAGTATGAAGTTTATTCACATTACTGTACAATAAATCTCTAGAACTTTTTTATCTTGCAAGACTGAAACTCCACTCATTTAACAATTCCCCATCTCCCCTCCCCCCAGCTCCTGGTAACTACCATTCTACTTTCTGTTTCTATGAACTTGACCACTTTAGATACCTTCTATAAGTGGAATCATGCAGTATTTGTCTCTTTGTGTCTGGCTTATTTCTCTTTAGCATAATGTCCTCAAGGTTATTCCATGTTGTAGCATGTAACAGAATTTCCTTCCTTTTTAAAACTAAGTAATATTTATCAAGTGTATTCCTTACATCTGGGTGAAAAAGTGATTTATACTAGCATCAACTTACTGAAAACAGAGTCACAAGGTTACATACTCTTCCTAACGATGGATCTGCGGCATGAGTCTAGGACACTAATGTAACTCATCATCACTTTCTCCTACATGGTGCAACCCCCACAGACAAGCAGGCAGAGGAAAGGAGCCTTGACGCGCACTTTGAAGAATGGGAAGGATTTGAACAGACAGAAGGAGAGAAAACAGCCAAGTCATGATGAAAAACCATGGAAACAGTACTTGGGAGCCTTTTAAGAGATGGATCCGCAAGAGCAAAAAAGTCAGCTGGGGAGTGGGAAACAGACCTGGTATGTAAAGAGATGCAAAACCCAGCAAGGCATTTGGAAGGAGATAGTATATAAAAGTTTGCCACTGGCAGTTTGTGAGCAAGGCAACATCAGACTTAAAGAATTTTAAAAAGACATTTTTAAATAATACTCTCCAGAACATTTACTGGGAAAACCTCACCACAATTCAAAGTAAGTTTAACAGTTTGTAGCAGTTGGAGAAACATATGAGAGAACATGCTGAATCCTCTGTAAAGATTATTACAATACAAAAAATAAAGTCATCCTCTTTAAAGATTTCTCTTAGAAAACCCATAGTATAGAAAGCGGAGGTCATTCTTACTGTACTTCGTTTTGATTGATTTATTTGTTTCACTGCTTTGCTATCAATAAAACTATTTTAAAGAGAAATAACTTATTTAACCTGCCTCAATTACCAACTAGGTTCTATACTGATTGCTCTAAGTAGGAGAACCGTAAACGTCCCTTTTGCCAGGAGAACATGAGTTCACATGTGTTGCTCTGGTGCAGTTATTACTCAGGTTCTCTTTTATTCTCAAAAAGATTCCGGCTTGGACAATGAGAGGTGAAAACGTCATTCTAGCTACGGCATATGACGACTACCAGGATCCAAGCTGTGACCAGAGACTTCATGGTCAAGGGGCACCGTTTACACTGAAATCTATGAAAATATGGCACCGCCTGGACTTACGTAACACAGAACAGGGGACCACTGAGATCAACTGGGTTGGCTGGCGCCTACCTTCAGTGCAGACTTTTTCCAGTTTGTTTAACATGGCACACATTTGTCCAGTAGAGTTTAGTGTCCAAACTAAGCCCCTTCCCATCAGGAAATGAAAAGAAATAAAATATGCAGGTGACCCCAAAGCCAACACACACCCAGTGTGGAAACAAGGTGCTGTGCTGACGCTCCCTGAGGGCCAGTGACAGAAACATATCACCTGGGCATCCCTAGGAACCATGAGGAAGATCCACATCGGTCCCTTTCATCTCTTGGCTCCATCCTATGTTATGTTTAGCATAAGCATGTTTGAGAAACAAAAATAATCTAAACCTAAAAGAGACACTCTTGGAAATGCTAACATGAATAAGCCAAGGCATTCTTAATATACATTAGCTAATACTGGCATTTGTGTATATATCACTGGAAACTCAGTAAAAGTTAGTTCAATTCAATGGGATACTCTCATATACATACTTGATTTTCTTGGAAAAATAAGAAATTGGGTTTTTTTGAACACACTCGGACAACCCATCTCCACTTTTTTTCCTAAATTATATTTCCTCTCAAAAGGAAAGAACACAATCCTCTCAAAGAATGAAAATTTGCCAAGCCCTCAATTACAGGCTAAAGAAACTAAAAGATTATAAATATGTCAGAGAAAAATCAAACCAAGCATAAAAGGGCTGAATTTTGTCTCCATCCACTAGATGCAACTTGGTACATTTACATTCCCTACCACAGTGCTATTGAAAAAGGAAGAAATATGAGCATCATTATATATCACAGGCTTTTATTGCTACTAGAGATGAAGGCTGGCCTCAAGCAGAACATTTTTATTCTCCAGTAAAAATATTTTTCTTTTTGAGATTGCAAAAAATTTCAGTGACCATTATTAGTCATCGAGAACTCCGTGAACTTCACGAGGCCTAAAATCAGCTATAATTACTTTAAACATCCTCTTGTAACATTCCTGTTATACACACCCCTCACATGGTATATTCTCATAGGCTTTCATGACTCCTGGGGATGGTCAATCCCGTTTCTATCATTTCATGCAGGCCCTAGAAAATAGGCAGCCCCTGCTTTAATTTTTTCCTTGCCATTAAGATTTTTAATTAGCAGCAAAATAAACTCTAAAATAACACACCGTTTATTCGGTGTCTGTCTTACCAATGGCAAGGCTCACAATTTGTTTGAATGCTAAATGGATGTCAAGTAGTTGGTTCATGGCAGAAGCAACATCTCATTCCCTGATAGACTTCCCCCTTATTCCTTTAGAGCAGAACACTCGGTCTGGGCTGAGGATGGGAACACTCCACAACTGTTTCTCAGCCTCCCTGGCAGCTAGCTGTGGCCATGTAACCAAATTCCAGCCAATGGGATGCGGTGGAAGTGACAAGAACAACTTCCAGGTCCTGCCCTTGAAGGAAAGTGGGTGCCATCCCCTCCCACCTCGCCAGTACTGCCCAAATGAAGACTCAATACTGGAAGCCGTGGCAGCCATCTAACACCTGAGATGAAAGGCCACCTTAAGACGGATTGAAGGAGCCCTATCAGCTCTAGATGGGAATTTTTACTTGAGAGAAAAATGTACTTCCCTCCCACTGAAGCCACTGTTATTCAGGGTTTTTTTTCTTCTCGTTTCTTCATTGTTCTTCATCTCTTAGATAAAATAATAGAGAAAAAAGGTAAAGATGTCCTGGGTGAAAGAGGTATTCCTCCTAACCATCGGCAGGGCAATATCAATTCTAAAAAACCATCCAAACAACGAAGGATTACTCTTTTCATTCTGACACACAAAAAATCTTACCTACAATTCTCATCTCTGAAACTGCCAAGAAAAAAAAATAACATCTGCTTTAAGAAAATGGAAAAAAATAAAAGGCCTCAAGAGGCCACTTTAGGGCTCAAGCATTAATATCCTGGCTAAAGAAATATCCCTCTTCATTTTGCTGTGGATAAATTACCTGCTAGACAAATTTTCTTTAGTCCTCGGTACATAAACCACTACCTAGGAAACTCCAACAGTCCGAACAATATTAATTATTTATCACAAATCAACAGATACTTTATCACAAACTGCAATACAATCAAAAGAACATTAGGTTGAGCAGTAACAAATCACTGCCAAGCTTTTGACTGTATATAATTTGAAACAAGACTCTAAAACTGCCAAAAAGACATAGAAGCTGGTAGTCTCTGGTGACAACCAATATAACTAACTGAGGAGTAACTGTGAGGAGAAGTGGGAGAAAGTTTAGAAGCACCAAAACAACATATAACATTTTCACTTGGGCTCCATTTTCCCATCAAAAAACCAACATGGCACATAAGTTATGTGAAGAAAAACGATCAGCTACATACATCAAAATACCAAACCACATTTGCAAACAAACCCAAAAAAAAAAAAAAAAATTTCTTTCAAACCTCTGTCAATAAAAAAATATGAGGACATTTTTCTAAGCAATTAGCAATTAACCTTTCTTTTATACATACAAAAGAGATATCTCTGCCTGCCCCAACATTGCTTCCAAGTTTATATCAAGAGCTGAATAATTCCACAGATCATAACAGAAACAAGGACCCAGGACAGAATTAGAACAGTTGTAAAATTTCATAATTTCTTGCAGAGGAATTAGCATTATTTGGCTTAGCTTTTGACTCTAAGGGGAAAAGAATTAAATTTATTTGGGTGTGGGGGAGACAGGGAATGTTCTGTTAACCATTTACTGTTCACCGTAACAGAAGTCAAAATTGTTCTACTTCCTGTAATTGATGCAAACTACTTCCTATGTCTACCATCAGTAGACAGAACTGTCAGTAGAACCTTCTGCAATGAAGGAAATGTTCTGCACTTGATAGCCATTAGTCAAGAGTTCAAGAGTTTACTGAGCTCTACAAATGTGACTAGCGCAAGTATAAACTGAATTCCTTAATTTATTTTATTTTCATTAATTTTAATTGTCATGTGCAGCAAATGGCTACCATGTTGGATAACAAGGGTCTAGGGTGTGCTCCACTTCAACCACCTTTTGAGTTTCCAGTCAAATGCTATCACCTCTATGAAACACTTCTACATCCTACAATCTGGAAGGTTTGACCTCTTCCCTCTAGTATACCACCACAATTTAAACACACAGAGAGGGCACCTGGGTGGCTCAGTTGGTTAAGCGTCCGACTTCGGCTCAGGTCATGATCTCATGGTCCATGAGTTTGAGCCCCACGCTGGGCTCTGTGCTGACAGCTCAGAGCCTGGATCTGCTTTGGATTCTGTGTCTTCCTCTCTCTCTGCCCCTCCCCTGCTCACACACTCTCTCTCTCTCAAAAACATTTAAAAAAAATTAAATACACACAGAGAAGTTAACATGGAATTGGGTCAGCACATAAGACAAAAACATAACTGAATCAAAATAACTCTTAAGAATTCCTTATAAAGAAGACCATAATCCCTAAATTAAGTCTCCCAAGTTAGAAGCAAATTCCTGTTTGCTCAGTTCAACCAATAGTAGTAGTAGATTGGCACTTAAGGTCCATGATGTAAGAAATATTCACATCTAGATATCCAGTAGACAGCAGCAGAGGGAAAGAGGCACAATGTAAATGCAACCAACAGTGGGAACAGAAGATTCGCTGGCCCCATGTAACACTTATTCCGGTGCAAACATGAATGTGGTACAAGCAGAACAAATGTTATAGCCCCTTTCTCTTCCCTTAGCCACTGCTCCAGTCTTTCTGGCTAACCTACTTTCCTTCTTTAACTACCTATTTCACTTCCGACCTCCCTATCTCTTTGCAACTATCGTAGATATTTCAACTCATGTAAATTAAGTGTAGCTACAATGGAATTCCATTAAAATAGCACTTACCAGTTTCTATTGTTCATTAGTTATTTATACATAACCTCTCTGTCCTACTCAATTATTTATTTTTGCCTTACCCATATGTCAATATAATTTGTATTGTTGTCAAATGCAAAAAGCACTGAATTTAAGTGACACCATTATTTGTTCTTATTTATAATAAAATTAAGGGCTGGTTTGGAAGCAAAGGTACCAAATTCAAAAGTCTTCAGTGGCCAAGCAGTAACTAAATAAACAAACAAATAAATAGATGTAGGTAGGCGTCATGTCTGATGTGTGACAAACATTGCCCAGTTCCTGCTGGCGATGACACATAATGATGTGAGGCCAGTGTCATCAGCTCCTTCAAGTTTTCAAGGGAAGTCAGAAACTTTGGTGTTTATTTGCAAGTCAATTTATAAATGTTTAACTTACTCAATTAAAAAAAAAATGATACTGACTGTATCAAACAAATGGTTCCGGCAGGCCATGGATTTCTGATCTCTGCCCTAAGGATAAAATGCTCTACGCAAATTCACTTTCTGGCATTCAACAACTCTTTACTGTGCACTCAGCTGGGAATACTTTGGTGAACAAGACATCTAAGTTACTTGCTCTGGGACAATTATGTTTTGATAGGCATGCAGATAATAAACAAGAAAACAAATTAATAAGGTAATTTTAGATAATCATAAAGGTTATATCTAAAGTAGAACACAGTAATTGAGAGTGATGGGCTCATTCAGAGTAAGTACTTCGGGCAAATGAGTCTCCCCCTTGGCTTTTCTTATATAAATGAAAGATAAAATTACCTCAAGGGAAAGCTCAGCTAGGCTATTTTAGAGGTCAGTGATTGTGTTTATTTACCTTGATCTGAGGATTAACACATCCCTTTTGTAGGCTAGACTCTGGAAGTATACCACTGAACCCTCAAACAGATGGAAAATCCTGCTGAACTAAAACAGAGCATTCAGTTCTTCTAACATTCTGTAATAGAGCAAAATGTATCTGAAAATCTGAAACCCTAAATCTTTCAGATACCCTTATAAACAATGAGCCAAGAGCTACTAGAAGCAAATCAATTCATCAAATGCATATGTTTAAGGAATTTAATTGCCTAATCATTTACTACAGTCATATTATATTAAATGGGATAAATTTCACAGACTGGAAGGTTTATTATTTCCTAGGCAAACTCAAGTAAAAGTCACAATTTGACTTGCAATTATGCATTTTATTAAGAGTATAATAATAAATTACTCAAAAACACTTAAAATCTAATGGGATTCACATCCACACGCAAAATTAAACTCTAGCAGTAGAATTTTATACTTAGAGTAACATATAGTTTTCAATAAAAAGTCAGAATATAGTCATCCTGGTTCTTCAGATTTTGATACAACTATATTAAAAGAAGATAAAACTCGGCCATGAAAATAAGTGTTCTTACGTCCCTTCTCACATTTATGCTCCAGAAAACATCTAGAGACGATGATGGCTTGAACACATGCAGATTCTAGATGGTAATAATTGTTCGGTAGCTGCACTTACCCCTACATCTCACACTGCTGTTCAAGTAACACTGCCAGACTCTAACACCCCTCAACTGGTCCTGAGAGAAAAGGAGAGGCCTGCTGAATGGTGAGCTGGGGACTGGGCTGGACATGGTGTCTCAGTCCCTTCTTGGCACTCTTTGGGACATACCTGCCTGCGAAACTGTGTGTTTTCATATACTCTCTATGCCACACAACAGCTAGGCGCTCTCTGTCCTTGGAAAAGAAGGTCTCTGATGGCCCTTTCTGCCTGTGGCTGGGTGAGGAAGATCTGTCTGGAAAAAAGTATCAGCAGTACCAACTGTCACACTCTATGCCACATTCAAAACAGCTTTATTGGTAATTCAGCAGTATGATCTCCATTTGATTCCTTCCTCTCTCTCAACTGGTTCAGATGCTAGACAAAAAACTACATATAGGCTCTCAGAATCTCAACTCTCATGACCAATAAACATACAACTATAGAAAATCCTGCATCAATGCTATAAACTAAGGAAGCATCCCTCTCAAGATGCCAGAAATGTTGAGGAATTCATCCTGGATATGTTGCATATGGAACGTAATTAAAAAGACATTAAGGGCCTTAAGGACCTGCCACACCACCAGAAAACTACCCAGTGTTGTGGGAAGTAAACAAAGTATGTTTGGCAGAATTCCACTAACACATCTTAATTTGCAAAGTTAGGAGCTGAAAGTGTGGACAGGCCATGGGATACTGGGCACACACTATTTAGCTTAACTCAGAGCAGCTGTGTTAGAAGGCCGAGTAGTCACAAAGCTATTACAACATACAGAAAACAAGTGTGCTGGGGTCTTTTCCTTCTGTAGACTGCTGAAGTACCAGAAAGGGGGTGGACACAGCCAGAGAGCAAACCTGGCTCCAGGATCAAAGCAAAAACACAGAAACTAAGTGTGAATTCTGTCCTTACAGATTCATTAAATGGCAGAAGGGAAGGCAGTAGACACAAAATTTGTCTGACAGAGTTTGTAGAACTGCAGCTTCCTCTCCATCTAACTTCTAGAACCTTCCACCTACCGTGTTGATTTCATCAACCAGCCCTCCAGCACAAGTGCTGAGGGAAGAGGCCTCAAGGTAATCCTGCAAGCCTGCAAGATAAATGTCAGTTCTAAACAGACCTCTCTGTTTGCAAAGATGACTTAGCAAAGGGGGCACCTGGGTGGCTCAGCTGGTTGAGCGCTCGACTTCGTTTCAGGCTTGTGAATCTCAAGGCTTGTGAATTCAAGCCCCACATGGGGATCTCTGCTGTCAGTGTGGAGCCCACTTTAGATCCTCTGTCTCCCTCTCTCTTTGCCCCTCCCCTGCTCTCATACACTCTTTCAAAAATAAACAAACATTCGGGGCACCTGTATGGCTCAGGTGGTTAAGCGTCCGACTTCAGCTCAGGTCATGATCTCACAGCTCATGAGTTCAAGCCCCGCACTGGGCTCTGTGTGCTGACAGCTCAGAGCCTGGAGCCTGCTTCAGATTCTGTGTCTCCCTCTCTGCCCCTCCCCCCATCACACACTCCCTCTCTCTCTCAAAAATAAATGTTAATTTTTAAAAAAATAAACATTAAAAAATGACGTAGCAGAAAAAATAAATGCAGGCGCGCGCGCACACACACACACACAAACTTTAAAACATAAAAAATATGAAGAAAACTTATTTTTTAAATGATTTCAGGAAACAAATACTTAACCTCACCTTTGTGTTCTTAATACAACTTGAGAAAACATGGCCTCTATGAAATAAGAGATCTGACAGAACAGCATGAGATTCTGTAAAGAGCAGGGAAGGACTCGCTGAGGAAGGAGCAGGATTTAAAGGTAGCTGCGTTTCTTTCAGAAAACAGCTGACTGAAGCTGAAAATTCAATAGCAGAGTTTAAATCCTCAGAAGACAAAATAAACAGCAGAATCAATCAGCAGGAAACAAACTTCTTCCATCCCAAGGAAAAGGAAAAAAAAAAAATCAGATGAAGAAGGAAAAGCATGGTATGAAGTAGAAAGGAACAGAAAGTCCTTAAAAAGGACTGAAAAAATGACAAGGAAGAAAATACCAAACATTTGTGGAGAAGAAACTTCCACAGGCTGATGAAAAGCTGAAGGAACAAGGTAACACTCAGTACCAGGCAAAGTAATGAAAACTGACCAAAGTCAAAGATGATAGCCTAGATCATCTTTGAAGTGTAAGAATTTTTTAAAAATTCTAAAAGCATCAAGGCAGAAAAATGTAAAAACTACAAAGGAGAAAAATATCAGACCGGCTTGAAACTTTCCCAGAAGCCAAGGATGCAATATTGCAACACAAGAATAACATAGTCTCACACATTGTTCATTTGTGCCTGAAAACAGAGACCAGGGACAGACAGGAAAGGGTCGTTCTGTACTTGTATCTAAAGGCAGCATTCAGACACATACAGAGCCAATATAAAGATTAAAAAAACAGCTATTGTAAATGCTGCCATAAAGAGAATGCAAAGAACAGAAGTAATTTCTAAAGAATATAAACATATAAAAACCTAAAAACAATAGTAATATGCCAAAAAGAAATAGGGGAAGAAAAATGGTAAAAGGAAGCAAAACTGAGTAAATATTGTCAGTTTTAAAAGAAGACATCAGCGTATCTTTTCTTATCTTAATAAATTAAGGAATAGGAAAATATGTTTATGCTCTATAAAAACTTAAGTCAGATATTATTGGAACCCAAAAGGTGTATTCCTTTGAAATCACTTAAAAACAAATTGATCAGGGGCACCTGGGTGGCACATTGGTTAAGCATCCAACTCTTGACTTGGGCTCAGGTCATGATCTCACGTTTTGTGGGCTTGAGCACTGCATTAGGCTCCGCACTCTCTCTCTCCCTTTCTCTGACCCTCCTCCCCCACTCTCAAAAATACATACATACATACATAAAACTTAAAAAAAAAATCCATCGATAGCATCAAACTTGAGAGAAAAAGATATAAGTGATATTTCAGTCAACACAGTATGTGTGACTTAAACTCTAATATTTTTTTAATGTTCATTTATATTTCTTTTGAGAAGGAGAGAGAGAGAACACAAGCAGGGGAGGAGCAGAGAAAGAGGGTGAGAGAATCCCAAGCAGGCTCCCCACTCAGCACAGAGCCTGATGAGGGGCTCAATCTCATGACTGTGAGATCATGACCTTAGCTGAAATCAAAAACCCAATGCTTAACCAAAACTTAGCCACCCAGGTGCTCCCTCTAATATTTAAAGATGGTGTCTTACAATGAAAAGATAAGATACAAGTAAAGATACATATACACTTGCACACACACAGAGATAGAATATAGTGAGGGGTATAGTATAAGGGAGAAAGGAAGGAGGAAGGGAGACACACATATATACAATCTAATCCATGAACAAAGGTAAGGACTATGAAAAGAATGTCTCTATATGACATTTGAGCATTACTAAAATCTGTGAAATAGGTGTTACCCCTACACTGTATATGAAAAATTGCAAATTAGGGAGGTTTCATGTAACAAAAAATAAGGTACTAAATATATATACGTAATAAAAGAAATGTAGAAACATAACAGGGTAGGAAATATTGTTCTCATTCTTTTTCCATTTAAATGGACAAAACAAATGGATATTTAGAGAATTTGAATATTACAACTGATACGGTTGCTTTAATGAATATATATTAAGTTCTACGCTCCATAAAAGATACACCTTTCATTGTTAAAGAGTACTTCGAGAATGAATCCTTGAGCATATTTTTACAACTTCAACATATTTTTAAAAGGAAGCCTTTCTTTTATCACAGCAAACTGAAACAATAAATTTTAAATGTATAAATAAAAAATCTGCAAGTTAAATATTAACTCATCAAACAATAAAAATAAGTTGAAGCAGAAATAGAGAACATTAGAGAATCATGGTAAAATTAAAAGCTATGCTTTGTTGCATAGTAAGGAGAGGTAATTTATAATAAAATGCTTCCATTTCTAAGCACTATAAAGTAGAAAAACTTAGGTAAACATTTAACTACAGAAGTTAGAAATATAAGAAAAAAAATGAAGATATAAAGATGAAGTCAGAAATTGATTATAAGACATAAAAAACATTATAGAACTAACACATCCAAGTGTTACGAAATAAAAGTACATGAATAATAGAACCCTCTGGTTCAGTAGTTCTCAAAATTTACTACACTTACAGATTACTTGGGGAAATTATTAAAAACATATTGACTCAACTGCAGGGAAAGATGTCCAGGGCTGTCCTCTTTAAACCAGCACCCCAGTGGTTCTGTATGTCTGTGGCCTGAGGACAACACTTTGAAAATCTGAAAAAATGTTTTATACCAAGCTCAAGTCTATTAAAGACAGACAGGCAGACAGATAAAAGAACTCAGTAAGAAAAAGGGGACACAAAAACATGACACAGATTTTTGAAGTTATAAGAAAACACTATTCACCACTTTATCCTAAAACATTTTAAACACTCAGAGATACAAATTACTTTCCAGGGGGAAAAAAAAAAAAAAGAAAGAAAGAAAAAAAGTATTGATTAAATAAGAAAAATAAAACTGAACCAATCAATAGCCACAACACAACAAAAAGCTGTCAGTGAAATACCTTCTAAGGAGAGCCAGGACAATATGGTCACACAGATAAAGTCATACAAACCCAAGGGACAGATACTCGTGTCATATAAAATGTTTCAGAGAACATAAAACCTTCCCAAATGATTCTATGATGCTAGCATAATCATGACAAATACAGCTTAAAAAAACAAAAACCACAGCCCAATCATGAAATAAGTACAAAAATAAACTACTTGCAAATGGACTCTGGCACTATATTAATATATCACCCTGTACTTATGTTGGTTTTATTCTCAGGTGTAATATTTATTTAGTTACAGGAAAATTATTAGTGTAATTCTTTTCATCAATACATGAGGGCAAAAAACAAATGAGTAACTAGATTTTTTTTTAAACGGAGGCTGTCCGTTAAAGGCAGCGGAGTGAAAACATGTATTTACCTCTGCTTTCTCACAAAACCCCAGTGAAACATCAGTGAAAATATTTTTTTTCAAGGGGTGTAAACAATCAAGGGCACTTTTCTGAAAGCCCACACTTTGCCCAAATACTCATAGCATCTCTTTCACAGTATTTAATTGAGCATTCAAAAAATATGTATTAAAATTTAGTCTGTGTCAGTATGTTAGGTATTCTAAACTTCTCTTCTTCCCCTAGAAAGATTATTAGCTCCCTAAAATAGGTTCCCTGTCATTATACTCACCATCTCATCACCCTGGTCAGATTATTTGGGGTCAAAAAGTATTTGTCAAAAAAAATGAAAAGAAGACAACAAAAGAAAGAATCTATTTATTAAAAGAGAGCACCCAAAAAAAGGAATGGATTCTCAACAAGATCTTTAATTGAAAATACAAATATTCAAGAACTCAAGGAGTGCCTGGGTGGCTCAGTTGCTTACATAGCCAACTCTTGATTTCAGCTTAGTTTGTGAGAGCCCCAAGTCGGGTTCTGTGATGACAGCATGGAGCCTGCCTGGGATTCTCTCTCTCCTTCTCTCTCTGTGCCTCCAACCACTCCCCCTCTCAAAATAAATAAACTAAAAAAGAAAACAAAACTCAATGTGCATACACATTGCTCAGCTCTCACTGCACAAGGATGCTTTGGGGTGAGACTTACTTAGCATGCATACTGGCACTGTAAGCCAAGCTAAGCCAGCTTCAGGTCCTGGCCCAGACTCTGCTAGCCTAGAACTCTGTTACAGCTTTAGAGTTCAAAGCCTCTTGCTGCTTTGGATCATAAAGTCTTAGAAGTTTCTCCGTGCTTGGGCTTTCAGTGCTGATACTGAAAAAATGTTCCAGGCTTCTCCCTATTTCCAACATCACAAGGCTGAGTATGCTTCCAATTTTAGCTGGCTACCTCCTTCTGCCTTTGGGCTGTATACTATCCACTATAGGCTTCCTGGAACCTCCTAACAAATGTATACCCTTATCTATGACTACACTCTCCCACTCCTGGGAAGAATCCCAATGAACCGAGTTACTGTCTCTCTCCCAATTTCCTGTTTTCCATCAACTAAATGCCCCAAAGAAAGATGATGTTGATTCAGTGCCTCCCCCTGTGAGGATTCTTCTCTAAGCCCAGAAGAATGGACAAACATCTGCCCAGTGACTGATCACTAGTTTTATTGTTTCAACTTAGTTCCTGTACTTCACTTCCTCCTTCTTAGAGGAGCCAGAATTAACAGGGAATGAGTTTTGTGGCTATCTTCCCTTCCACGGTTGCATTTTTTTAACCTACTTCTTAAAAAGATAATTATCCTAAAACTAGTCTTATGAAAATGTCAAACATGGCAAAGAGCTCTCGAATATTCGGATAATGTCCACTATATCACCAGGTCCGTTTCCTTCACCAATCATTCCATTTGCATTGCCGGCAATCCTCTTCTTCCAGTTTCCCAGTCTAGCAATCCTGGACTCCTTACTAATTCCCTTTTCTTCACCCTTACATTCAATCTCTCAAGTCTTATCAAAGGAAATAATGCCTTGATGAACAGAGCAGAGGACAAGAGGTTAAGTGACCAGAGCATTCCTGTCAGGAAGAGAAGTTGGAGGTAAGGCTAGCGATATGTATGGGGTAAAGATCAGGATGCTTCAGGACAAGACACTTTCACAGCGCTTGCAGAACTACATAAGCATTTGGGAGAATGAGGAAGAGTGAGGTAAACAAGAGAGAAAAGATATCCAGCAGTGGGGCAGCAGGCTGGTACCTGAGTAGAGACAAAAACAAGCAATCAATGAATACTCCCCAGAGCAATAATAACTGAAGGGATTTTTAAGGCTGAGATTTCTAAGGGTCTGTTTTACATTGTTGCTGTATTGTGCTGCAAACCTCTGGCTTACATCAAACCTCCATTAATATCTGGGTACACAGCACTAACATCAGTGGGGCTCTGGTAAATAAAGAGGCCACTTTAGCCAAGCAGGGTCCCAGGGAGTGGAAGAGAGATATCACAAGCACATCCACTGTGTAACAGAGATTCATCCAGAACTTGGCAAAAGCAGAAATTAGAACTGGCAGTGCCTAGGGAAATGTGAGTTTTCTATGAATCCCTAAAGACAGTAAGGTCACAGAGAATTCCGCCATGTGGGACAGGAATTCAAGCTAATACTTATTGGAATCTCTGAGGTCACAGCCTGGAATGCATGTGTCTCCCTATTGAGCCATCTCCATTTCAAGCGACACTATACTCATCCCAACCCTCATCACTCTGCAATTTTTCCTACTTGATCAAGCTCATGCCTCATTTTAACCACAAACCATTAACCATTACTGAGCAACATGACATGCCAGGCAGAAAGGTAAGCACGTTGTATCAATACCTCCTTTCTTTAACATGTAGTACGATGACAATATACTCCATTCTGTAAAACATTTAGTACAAGAAATATGTTCCATTCTGTAAGAGGTATGAAAATGGAGACTCAGAGAAGTTAGCAAACCTGATTAAGATCACACTGCTGCTGAATGGAAAAGATAAACACTGAACTCATCTGCTTGAGACAAAACCCATGCCCCTCACTGATCACTCTACTGCATCCTCAAGCCAACAGATCCCGTTCTATAGGTGAATGCTTAGCATCTAACTCCCAGTTTGCCACTGAAGGCTCCCTAAAGAAACCTTAGCCAAAGTACGAGCTAACACTCAGAAAGAGCAGGTTTACTAGATGACTTAATATTCTCCTAAAGCTAAGAAAATATAGTCATCAAGTGAAAATCTGAGAATATGTACACATTTGGTTTTGTCTTGTTTTTTTTTTTGTTTTTTTTTTTTGGGGGGGGGGGGGAGTTGTTGTTGTTGTTGCTGTTGTTCCTGTTTTAAACTGGTTGATTTAGAAAGGAATGACCAAATAACTGTATCAGAAATCTTGCTAAGATAATGCCACCAATATCTTGTAGAGATTCAACTAAATGGGAGCTCCTCAGAAATGCTGACTACATATTTTAAAATAAGAATTAGTAAACAACCCAGTTATTTTCTTCAAATAAATTAGTTACTTCCCAAATTTACTTGGTTATTTGTCTTTCCTAATCCTGAGACCTGACTTTGTACAAAGTAATAAATAGTATGACTTAAATAATGAAGAAATTAAAACGAGGAAAGGAAAAAAAATACAGAAAAATAATCCAGTGGCATCACTATTCATCACATAGTTATTTTAGATATACTTCTCTAAAACTTAGGTTATCGAAGTACCCAAAATCTGTTAAGATAATTTTTTTTTTGCATTTAGCTTAGAAGAATTCCAAAGGTTTAAAGAGACTCGCATTTATCCAAATCACTTTATACATCAACTCCCAGGTGTCTAACCTCCAGGCATTAATTCATCCAAGCATTAATCTGAGATGATATTTACAAATTATTAACAGTTTACAAACTAGCCTTTAGGCTGTCATCTCTAAAAGGGCATGGCTTCTATTTGTTACCAGAACTTAGAAAAATTGCCCATTACTTTTTTTTTTTTTTAACTTTTTTACATTTCCAGGCTTTCACAAAGCAAGGTTTTCAAATTATTGACAAAGTTTAACATACATCTATCAAGTACTGGAATTTCGTCAGTACTTGAGCTAGAATTTGGTGCTTACGCAGTAATCACGTCAGACAGCTACCCACACAGGATCAAGACCTCAATGTTACAGTTTATCCTCTTCACATAAAAGTGCTTTTATATCATTCTTGGGAATTTTTCCATAAAGAGCAAAAGAAGTATTCAAAATTTACAATTAGAATCTTATCTCTCTTCAATGATAAATTTTGGTCAAGCCATTTGAAGGAGGAAAAGTTACTTTAAATTCTTAGAACAGCTCTTGGTCATTTTATGTAACGAAATAAAAAGTTGAGGTATTCAGCAGGGTTCAAGGCATTCTTTTTATTTTTTTTTAAAGTTTATTTTTGAGACAGAAAGATAGAGCGGGGAGGGGCGGGGGGGGGGGGGGAGACAAAAAATCCCAAGCAGGCTCTGCATCACCACTAACACTTAACCAACTGAGCTACCCAGGTGTCCCCAAGGCATTCTTTTAAAAGGCTATTTTAATATACACCAGGGCATGAGACATATTCTCTTGATATAAATGTTTAAAAGATATGATCTGGATTTGTCTATTAAAGCAGGATTCTTCCAAACAGCAGTGATGGTAACAATAAAAGTGAACATTCAGCTTATACTATACTCTATACTTGCAAAGAAGGTTCCCATTTTCTATTTCACTCAATTGACATACCGCCATGGAAGCAAAGTTAACACCATCAATCCTATTTTACCAGTGATGAAACTGATACTCAGAGGTCAAGACCAGACAAGATTCAAGAGGCAGAGCACTAATTGTATAGATCTCAGTTTTTGACACCAATCCAGGACTCTTCCCTTTTGGCCATGCAGCCTCCTCGAGTGATGTCTGATATAGTGATTTTCAAGTTCATGTTAAATGTTTAAGAAATGGGATGCTCTACTGGACATACACTTACACCAAATAATACCAAAGTAAGCGAAATTACTTTCTGATATCTGATAAAGGACTTTCATATTGTTCAAACCTATTCTTACTCTAAGGGATAACAAGCGTTGAGTTTAAGTTGCTGTTTGAACGGAAAATAATTACTCTATGTCTTTACTTTCAGATTGGTAAATTTACTTTCATGCATCTGACCTTCTATACTACACTTAAAAAACTGTGTCATAGACAATTTTATAAAATTTATAATTCTAAGCTATCATTCTAGATCTAGGGTCTATGCCTAGGAAGGAAACTATATAAATAGCTTTATAAGTTAATGCCAAACTCTTTTTCAAAGTTTTATACCGAGTTCCACTCACACTCTCAATATGTAAGAATTTCCATGGATCTATATCAAATCTTGGAAATGTCAGTAGTGTTGTAGAATAGTATACGGCAGTATAAATAATAAGATAAGCTACACATCACAAGAAGAAACTTGTAAATATTATATTGAGTTTTTGTAAAGTAAAGAACAAAAATCTTTATGCAGGTCAATAAAGTTCAAAACCAGATAAATGTAAATAGATAAATACATGGTGAAACTACTTTAAAAAAAAAAACAGTGGAAAAATAAATGTTTTTCCCAGCGAAAGCAGAAATACAGGATTTAAGAGCACTTACATAATTATATTTTACAAATATTCTTTTGTAGGTAGAAAATAATGTAAAATGTATATTTTAAAGTGATAATGGCATCATACAAGCCAGCACATTACAGTAATATCTTTAAAAAAAAACAACCCATGTCTGTCAAAATGTCAAAAATTTTGATCTTTCTAAGAGTCTCACCTAATCCTTTGAAATTCCAATCATACTCTTTTGAAGGGCCTCTCCTGTCATTATCATGGTGATAATTGCCTGATCCAATGCAATTTGTCTACAGGTTTATGTGTTAACTCAGATCTTACTGAGCCACTTGCACTCACTCCGTGGAATCTTGCATCCTTTGCGAGATGCCCAATTTGACTGTTTTTTGCACTGCATTTGTATGTGATTTGGAGATGTGTTCCAGAAGACAGTCAAAGACTTATCTAACTGATGCCAAAGGGTAGAGATGCCGGTAGGACTGAGCAGAGAGGGATACATGAATAAGGACTGATTGGCAAATCAGTAATAAATATTCTCTTGTGTTTGAGAGCAACCTCATAACTGCATGAATTGTGATAATAAGCACTGTACAAGTTGGATTCCTAAAATAGGTACATTTCCTAACCTACACAGAGCCTCAGATTGCTTTTCAATGAACTGACCGATGAGAACATTAATTTGCAGCTGGCCACTGGAGGCTGCCACACAGAAGGTAAGGCCATTTGTATGAACAACTTGGTAAACATTCAAGTTCATTTAATCAAATGTTAATATTTTAAAGAGACTTTCTTCATGAGCAAATTGCAAGAGAAAGCAATTACACAAATGAAGCAATATTTATTTCCACTTAGAACCAAATGAACACAGCACATCATGACAAATAATAAAGGAATACTTCACCAATCATGTCCCAAAGATCACTTGTTTTGTGGGACAGGCTCTTCTTCGCTTCCTAATAGAGTCCCAGTGGATTACGTAAACGGCAAGTTCTTCAACTATGCTGAAAATAGGATTCACTTCAACTTTACAGGAACATTAAACACAGTTAAGACTATATATGTAAACCATGCCCACATTGAGAGTATTCAGGGTTTGTCATGTATTTTCTAAATTTTATCTCTGGAAATCAGGCTTTTGTTTTAGGAAAAGAAGCTAGACTACAAAAGACGAGAAGTTGAAAGTCCTTTTAAAATAGTAGTATTTTTATAATCACCACTAGTGCACTGATTCGAATTTTCTTCACAGAAAGAAAAAGGCCCTCGAGGCAAAGGGCTCAGTTAGAGCCATTTGGGTGAATGCTCCTGTAGCTGTGTGATATTTGGATTGGTAGTTGCCCATCTGTGTATACAACCAGCAGGGCCCTCACTCAGTTCCACTATGTGGTAGATTCCTTTAAAAAAAAAAAGAAAGAAAGAAAGAAAGAAAGAAAGAAAAGAAAAAGAAAAAAAGGTAAATGTTGCTGAGCCAAAGGAAAATGCTGTCAAAATCCACAAATGCCTCCACATTCAACAGAGCTGGTGATTATTGCTAAATAATTCCCCAAAGCCAAATCTCTCCAGGTTCTCTATCTGCTTACTTTGTTTATATCCTATCACTGTTCAGGATACTATGCTGACGCTAATTATTCAAAGGCAGGAAGGAGGTCTGTATATTCCTTTGTCCCATGCTGTGACCAAATCTGGAAGCAGTAATACCTGCCAAAGCCACGAAGCCACATCAGTGAGGTGAAATCCTCATGCAGCTTTACTGTCAGGATGATTACTCCCAAGCACACCCAACCTTCTCTTTTATAAAGAAAATGCATGCTTTCTTCTCAACTCTCTGACACTGACTCTAATAAACTGGCCATTCTGCTAATCAAGGACTTATCTGTCCTTGCAAGTGTTTCATATACCTCAGAGTCCTGACGTTCCTGCTCAGGAAAACTGTAAACCATTATATATGGGAGCAGTATTAGGGGGCTAGAGTTACTGAAGCATCTAAACTAAGACATGAGAAAAACAAAACAAGCCCAAAGAAAATATAAGGAAGTAACAGTCTTTGACTAGATCATTCTACAGATAATGTCACCATACATTGAAAGAACAGATAGTTCTAATCTTACACAAATTCTTTCACAGAATTAAAAAATAAAAAAAAAAAACAGGAAATGCTCTCAACTAATTTCTTTAAAAAATTTCAGCACTATTGGGGTATAACTAACCATAAAATTCTAAGATATTTAAAGTGTATGTCACATGCTCCCACAACTCATTTTATGAGCTATTGTAACCTTGACTCCCAAACTAGACAAGGGCTGCCTAACGTCGCTTATGAGCATAAAAGTAAAAGTCTGTCTTTCTGCTCTATTTTACCATTTTACATTTAGTATGTACATTTTTATTGGGTAAAAAAAAAACATGCTCTATTTTTTAAGAAAAATTAAACTGACAAGAAAATCAATGGTACACACACAAAAGTTAGCTTTGAGGATGAAGGTGTTTCCAATATTAAAGTATTAACAGTATGTCAATCAGGTCTGTTAAAGTTACAAGTGACAGAAACCAACTCAAACTGCATTACACAAAAAAGGAGAATTCATTGCCTCATATAAATGATGATGTATTCAAACTAGGCTGTCAGGATTCTATATTTCCAGTTCAAGCTTGGCTTCAGTCTCAGGAATGATGAGAGCTCCCACCAACATCAGGCCATCTTGCTTACTACTAGCCAAGAAATTCCGGTGAAGGGATAGTGAGGGGGGGAGGTTAGTCTCCTTTTCCAATAATTCCAACAAAATATTGAATAATTGGTCTCATTTGACCAGTATCAGTTACTTGACCTCTACTGAGTGGGCAGAAGATGGGTCCCTTGCCCATTACAGCAGCCCCTTTTGAACTACACAGTCTGAGAATACAGGAGAAAAGGTTTCTCAAATGAAATTCCAGATACTATACGGAGAAGAAAAGGGGAGATGATACTGGAGAAGCACAACCAACAAGACACCTACAACAATCAACTACTGCTCAATACCTTAAAAGAACAAAGGGAAAACAGACACACTGAGCAGTTCAGCTCACCTGCCCAGTGCCTTCTCTGTAATAAGGTTCCCAGCAATCAGAAGTTAAATGCCATTTGCCTACAACACTGATGAATCTGAAGAATTTTTCACTCAAAGGGATGGCCAAGTTGGAATGTTGACAGGCACTCCAAATACAATAGTATGTATACCAATGAACTCTGTGGGCTCCATTTCAATGTTTTCAATTTTTTTTTAATGTTGATTTCTTTTTGAGAGAGAGAGACAGAGCACAAGCAGGGGAGGGGCAGAGAGAGAAGGAGACACAGAATCCTAAGCAGGCTCCAGGCTCCGAGCTGTCAGCACAGAGCCCAACGCGGGGCTCGAACCCACAAGCCTTGAGATCATGACCTGAGCTGAAGTCGGATGCTTAACTGACTGAGCCACCCAGTGGCCCCTGTGGGCTCCATTTCAAGGAAGCTTTCACTTGTGAAAGCTGCTCAGAGAATAGTACTTGGTAAATACTTATGGCTTGCATGACACCTTTGTTAGGAATCTTTCTGTAGCTCATTTAACCTATCCTCAAACATTCCTTTTCACAAAGACATGAGTGCAGTTGACCTGGATTTTTATATCAAATTTATATCAGAAAACCCAATTTCCAGGCCATGTAAATTCAGGAGTGCTTTGCCACATTTCAAAATGAAACACTATTGCATGAAATGACTCTGCTGCAGTACTTTTTAAAAACATGATCTAGGGGTGCCTAGGTGGCTCAGCTAGTTAAGTGTCCAACTCTTGATCTCGACTCAGGTCATGATTTCACAGTTTGTGGGTTCGAGCCCCTCGCTGGTCTCTGCACTGATTGTACAGAGCCTGCTTGGCATTCTGTCTCCCTCTATCTCTGACCCTCCCCCACTTGTGCTTGCTCACCCTCTCTCTCTCTCAAGATAAACAAACTTTTACAAAAGTATAATCTAAGCATTTAACTTACAAAGTTTTGTTCGACCAATAAATTAGCAGAGCCTGTCTATTATTTTAGCTAAGAGCAATCTACTTCTTACAGCCTAACATCCCGAGTTCTTTTGTTGTTTTCTTAACTCAGTGAATTAAACTACTGAGTGAGAAAAATCAATAATGGAATATTTGTTTGTAGAAGCCACTAATAACAGAGTGCATTTAAAAGTGTAATTACTCTTGATTATTATTCACTATGAAATGCCTTAACTTCTCCAGCTTCTCTCATTTCTCATAAACAAAAGGCAGAATAATGGAAGTATGAGCAAATGTCATTCCCTTGGGGTACCTTCTAGAAAAAGAGGTGGACTCCCAGGCATAAATCTCAATCTCCTGATTCTGGTGACATCTCCATTTGTCCCTTGATAGATGTAACTAGGATCCCAGAACATCCCAATACATGGCAAAATATGACCTACTAAGACTCTGGAGAATTTGCTCAATGATGGCTCTAACTCCATCAAGCTCTTCCAATTAACACAGTACCATTTATTTTTACCTGTATTTTCCTAACAGGGCCAACCACTTTCATCACCATAAGACATGGGCTGACATTTGAAATCAATTAACTTTTGCATCAAAAAACTAGAAATGCATTTTAGAAGATCTTTGAAATTTTAAGCAGCTTTACACATTAATCAATTGGGTCTCCCAGAGAATTTATTATGCCTTTGGCTATTTCACAAAAGAGACCTAAATTTCAGAAGTTATGTGTAAAGTTTTCATACCTTCTCTGAAAGGAACGAGCTTTTGAAGTTTTCTTTTTTAGGAATTCTTCTCAATTTGGCAAACAGAAATGAATAACTGTTTTCCTAGTCAGGTTTCTCCAGTCAAAATTATTAAGCCACATAATTAATATATAAAACACTGGCCAATTTGAAAAAGTCATTGTAAACCCTTATTATCATAACATTGTATTTATTTTAAACTTCAGTCCTCCACACAGTAAAGCCACAAGTGAGAAATCATTGAAAGGATGTTTACATGCAGTCAAACTTTTTGTTTTTACAAAACTTCCTTCATAAAATTAAAAAAAAAAAAGCTATTTTGTTTTCAGCGAGCAAACTGGCATGACAATATCAAAACTGAAGCAACAAATGATTTCCTCCCTGTATGTTTGTTGTTGTTATTGTTTTTAAATAAACTTTACACAGTTAATCTATGAAGAGTTATTTGGCTCCTGAGTATAGGAGGGCAAGAGTGACGAGTAGACCAGATAAGCAGCAGATAGGACCAATTCTATATCCGGTATCTGCCTGAATGCTTCTTTACTGGAAAAGAAAAGCCACAAGGTCAACAGGTGTATGCTTCTATTTTGTTGGCTTAAGAGAACAGTATTCATTCAAAAAGATGATGAAAAGACCCAAAGAGAGAAACTCTCAGTGAAGCAGCCCTCAAGGACAGCAGGAACAATTGATCTGGGTGACTGGAGCCTGGTGGCTAATGACAGCAAGACAGTGACACCCAATGTGGGAGATTTCAGATCCAGTTACTCCCCACCACAGCATAGCCATGAGTTGGAATAAAGAGGAGACAGAGAAGATGTGTCCCAATATATTGTTAGTACTACCCCCGAAAGTCTTAGATTATTATGCATAAAGTTCATTGCTACTATTTAAAGCCAAATCCTATTGTAGCATTTAATTTTCTTTAAAGTTCTACATTCTGGATGTTGTCTAATGTCTACTAAGGTATATGTTGGTATTATGTAGTCATATATTCCCAATTCAAAATTTGCGGGATGTAGTGGTTAGCCTTTATGAATTCTTTAAACCACTATACTCAAAGAATGCCTAGCTGCTCCCAATTTTATGCTCTTCAGAGTATAAACAGCTTGCATATTAGTAACTCAGGATAATACCAGTCATGAGATTCCTGTAACCAACTAAAGAGCTAAATAAAAAGAAGCAAACAAACAAAAAACTGCCAATAAATGAATGGATAACTTATGGGGGAGTGTATTTAGTTAACACCAACTTGTAAAATGTTTAACTTTACCAAAACTACAGACTTCAAGTTAAAATGGAATGCCCTTTTTCTCCTATAAAAATTACAGTAACTTTGAAAACTAATAGCCAATAACATTGGTTGGAACAAAGCACATGTTCAAAATGTTCTGGATATAATGGAAATTGGTGCAATCATTTTTGAAATAACTTGAAATTCTGTTCACCCCTTTTAACACAAAACTTTCACTAGAAACGCCCTAAATATGTAAGTATCAAAAACACAGTTCAGACTCCATACAACATACATGTTCATAATTCCAGATACTTTTTATAAAAGGGAAAGAGAAAAGCATTACAAAATATTGACAGTATGAGCTTAGTGCCAATACATTTTGGAAATCCATATTTTAATTATGTATTATAGTTTATAAAATAGTAAACACTGACAAATGTGCTAAATATTACACTTTCAACTTTTTCTTCTTTAAAAGAACTAAAAATATGATGGAATGTGTCACAGAATTTTATATATTCATATGTATTCATATATATTCATATGAATATATTCATATATATTTGTGTACATTCATATTTTCCCATAAACAAGCAATACTCACATTATGCATGATTTCTTCAAGACTAGGCACTCTAACCTACAGCTTTTCCACTAAGAGATGATTTACAATAGTTTCAAAATAACTTTGTGAACAGTTTCCAAAATAACTTTATACCTATTATTTCAGAAACCTACAAGTATATATCATTCAGCCTCTAAATTCAACATTACTACAGAAATTGATAACAACAACAAAAAAAATAACTCTCATAGCTTACACATAGAAATTACAGGCTGTGGCTAGCAGACATATGAAAAGATGCTCAACATCACTCATCATCAGGGGAATGCAAATCAAAACTACAATGAGACATCACCTCACACCTGTCAGAATGGTTAAAATTAACACAGGAAATATCAGATGCTGGTGAGGATGCAGAGAAAGGGAAATCCTCTTACAATGTTGGTGGAAATGCAAACTGATACAGCTATTCTGTAAAAAAATGTGAAGGTTCCTCAAAAAGTTAAAAATAGAACTCCCCAATGACCCAGCAATTGCACTACTAGGTATTTATCCAAAGGATACAAAAATACTGATCCAAAGGGGTCCAGGCACCCGATGTTTTAGCAGCATTATCAACAATAGCCAAACTATGGTGAGAGCCTGTATGTCCATCAACTGATGAATGGATAAAGACCATGTGGCATGTATGTATACACACACACACACACACACACACAATTGAATATCACACAACCATCAAAAAGAATGAAATCTTGCCATTTGCAATGATGTGGATGGAGCTAGAGTGTATTATATGCTAAGTGAAATAAGTCAGAGAAAGGCAAATACCATATGATTTCACTCATATGTGGAATTTAAGAAACAAAACAAATGAACACTGGGAGGCAGAGACAAACAAACCAGAAAACAGACTCTTACTATAGAGAACAAACTGAGGGTTGCTGGAGGGGAGGTGGGCAGGGGGGTGGATTAAATGGGTGATGGGAACTAAGAAGGGCACTTGTGATGAGCACTGTGTGTTGTATTTAAGTGATAAATCACTAAATTCTACACCTGAAACTAATATTACACTGTATGTTAACTAACTAGAATTTAAATAAAAACTTTAAAAGAAAGAAAGAAAGAAAAAAAAGAAAGAAAGAAAGAAAGAAAGAGAGAGAGAAAGAAAGATAGATTAAAGGCTCTTATGTCACACTTGCGTTGGTGAAAATTCCAACTTCACCACTTGACCTTGAGCAAATTTAACTTCTTTTTGTTTAACAGTCTCATCATCAGAAAACTTGGAATTTGTTCATTCATTATCAACTATTTACTAAGCACCTACCAAGTGCTATAATAGCTGCTGTCTTAGGATTTCATCCAGAAGACGAAAATAAATAAAGTCACTGATCTCATAGAGATTACATGCTGGTAGAGTAATACCTCAGGAGGCCCTGGTGAGGAACTAGAAAAAAAATATTTATGAAGCACTTTCTGAGGTGTTGGAAACAATAATCCACTCAAAGACACAGGATTGATAATAGTTATTGTTATTATCTCACAGGACTGAAGATGGACACCTATGATTATCTCACAGGATTGTTGTATGAAATAAATGAGCTAATTCTTACAAAGCACTTAGCCTTAGGTTAAAAAAATCTCTATATATCAGCTATTATTACAAGATAATTAATATTATGACTATTTCTGATGCAATCCCTATTCACTGGTAGTGGTAGGTGGGGAGAACGGAGGGAAGAATGCCAAGAAAGTTTAACTCCTTTAGGAAATGGTAAACCCAATGCTGTTTCGGGTCACCACTCAAAAATGAGGAAAAGATATCAAAGCCCATCTCGCCCCTACATCTCAACCATGCATGATGGTTTCCAGCGTTAGCCCACCTGACTGGTCAGCATTATAGGAGGTACCGAACATCAGTCATTCTTTGTTTATAACATGGTTTTCACTTTTAGAGCTCAATGATATAAAACTTAGAAAGCACTTCATAATTTGAACTAAATACAATTGAAGGGAAGGGAAAAAACTAAGTGCACGTTGTGCTATCACACAAATATCTGAATTGGCTTATTATAGTTTTGTTTGTGAGAACTATTCATTCCCCTGTCCATCTTTAAAAACTGCTTTAAATAAAGTTTCGATGTGTTAACACAATCTTAACCTTCTTTCCTGAGGCACTAGACTGGCTTCTGCTTATATCTGCTCCAAGAGGCACAGCAAGTCTGGCTGAATGAGATCAAGAGAAATGGAGCCCACTTGGGACCAAAAGGAATGGAGATACTGGGTTCTTTGTGCTGAGGATGGGACTCAAATTCAGGAGCTCAGCTGCTGTGCAAAGAAACCATCAAGTCTACAAGGTAGAGTTGTACCCACATTTTTAGTCTCATGTCTGAGAAGCCAAGCAGGTAGACTGTCCTAAGCTTTAAAAAAAAAAAAAAAAGTTGCTTGTCTGTCTCTTACTAGAATGTAAGTCAAGAAGGACAAGGATTTTGTTTTCTCACTACGTGAACACAAATGAATGATAGTTTCTAAAGTTGAAGCCAAGTCCAAGATGAAAGAGTCTGACCAGTCTTAATTATCCCCAACACTAGAAGAAATGACAATTATGTGATATGATGGAGGTGTCAGCTAATGCTACAGTGACAATCATACTGCAACATAAATACATAAATCAATATGTCATATACCTTAAACTTACACATTGTTGTAAGTCATCTATCTCTCTATTAAAAAAAGGAAGAAGAAGAGTTTGGCACACTCAGGAAAAACAAAAGTGATTCCATGGTAACGCGAGACCTCTGGGCAGGAAAAGAAGATACAAAAATAGAGAACCTCTCACTTCACCTCCTCCGCAGCCAACACACTCCAGGCCAACACTACAGAGGCTCTACACAGAATTACTATGAAATAAGCAAAGAGTGGAATTCACTGGGTAATCCTATTTCTTGGGTACAAATAAAACAAGAAGCTACCCTTATTCATCACATCAGTTAACTACCACTAAAAATAACATTTAAAAAAAAAAAAAGTATGCTTAAGAACAAACTATGCCATGTTTATATGTCAAAAAAAAATTTGCAATCCCTATCAAAATAATACCAGCATTCTTCACAGAGCCAAAACAATCTTAAAATTTGTATGGAACCAGAAAAGACCCTAAAGAGCCAAAGCAATCCTGAAAAAGAAAACCAAAGCCAGAGGCATCACAATTCTGGACTTCAGTCTCTACTACAAAGCTGTAATCATCAAGTCAGTATGGTACCGGCACAACAACAGAAACACAGATCAATGGAACAGAATAGAGAACCTAATAATGGACCCACAAACAAATGGCCAACTAATCTTCTGACAAAGCAGGAAAGAATATCCAATGGAAAAAAGACAGTCTCTTCAGCAAACGGTGTTGGGGAAACTGGACAGCGACATGCAGAAGAATGAACCTGGACCACTTTCTTAACCATACACAAAAATAAACACAAAATGGATAAAAGACCTAAACATAAGACAGGAAGCCATCAAAACAGTAGAGGAGAAAGCAGGCAACAACCTCTTTGACCTTGGCCACAGCAACTTCTTACTCAACATGTCTCTGGAGGCAAGGAAACAAAAGCAACAATGAACTATTGGGACTGCATCAAGATAAAAAAGCTTCTGCACAGTGAAGGAAACAATCAAAAAAACTAAAAGGCAATCAACCAAATGGGAGAAGATACTTGCAAATGCTGTATCAGATAAAGGGTTAGTATCCAAAATCTATAAAGAACTTATCAAACTCAACACCCAAAATATAAATAATCCAGTGAAAAATGGGCAAAAGACTTGAATAGACACTTTTCCAAAGAAGACATCCAGATGGCTGACACATGAAAAAATGCTCAACATCACTCATCATCAGGGAAATACAAATCAAAGCCACAACAAGATACTACCTCACACCTGTCAGAATGGGTAAAATTAACAACTCAGGCAACAACAGATGTTGGTGAGGATGTGGAGAAAGAGGATCTCTTTTGCACTGCTGGTGGGAATGCAAACTGGTGCAGCCACTCTGGAAAACAGTATGGAGATTCTTCAAAAAATTAAAAATAGAACTACCCTATGACCCAGCAATTGCACTACTAGGTATTTATCCAAGGGATACAGGTGTGCTGTTTCAAAGGGGCACATGCACCCCAATGTTTATAGTAGCACTATCAACAACATACACACACACACACACACACACACACACACACACACACACACACACACACACACACACAATGGAATATTACTCGCCAATCAAAAAGAATGAAATCTTGCCATTTGCAACTACATGGATGGAACCAGAGTGTATTATGCTAAGTGAAATTAGCCAATCAGAGAAAGACAAATATCATATGACTTCACTCATCTGTGGAAGTTAAGATAGAAAACAGATGAACATAAGGGACGGGAAGCAAAAATAATATAAAAACAAAGGAGGGGGACAAAATATAAGAGACTCTTAAAGCAAACTGAGGGTTGCTGGAGGGGTCATAGGTTGGGGGATAGGCTAAATGGGCAATGGGCATTTAGGAGGACACTTGTTGGGATGAGCACTGGGTGTTATACGTAGGGGATGAATCACTGGATTCTACTCCTGAAATCGTTATTGCACTATATGCTAACTAAGTTGGATATAAATTAAAAATAAAATAAAATATTAAAATAATAATAAAATAATAAAATAAAATAAAATAAAATAAAATAAAATAAAATAAAGTGGGTCAAATAGCTGCTATCACTACGGATGCTCAAAAGAAAATTCCAGATGTCTAAAGTTAAAAAAAAAAAAAAGCCATTTTAATAATACTCCAAATAACAGTAGAATCACTGACAGAACTCGGCCATGGGTCACCTCTGAATGGACTAACACTCCACTGAGCGTGCCATGG
This sequence comes from Acinonyx jubatus, assembly GCF_027475565.1. Classification (NCBI taxonomy): domain Eukaryota; kingdom Metazoa; phylum Chordata; class Mammalia; order Carnivora; family Felidae; genus Acinonyx; species Acinonyx jubatus. The sequence continues at coordinate 103,558,634 of NC_069387.1, read as the reverse complement.
TTTTATACTGGCATCAAAACGGTCATGGCAACATATACCACACTGCATGCTTTGGAATCTTCAGATAAAAAATCATAATGCTTTCTTGAAATTACTTTTCTATTCCTTTCTTCCCTGATATTTGGCATTATCACAGAGAAACTGCCATTTTTTGGCTTCATACTTTGTTTCCTATTTAAAGCTAGAATTCCTTATGCACCACCGTGAGATACATGTAAACAACACTGAAACCTGAATCAGGGTACAAGCTCCTATCCCAGCTCTGTCTTCCACTACCTAGTTCCAAAACCTTGGATAAAAATATTAACCCTTCTGGACTTCTATTTTGTCAGTATACAATTAGGACATAAATAGTGATCTAAAATTCTGTTAATGTCATCCTGACCCCTTCTGGGGGAAAGAAAGGAGGTCCTTAAATTGGTATTAATGAACCGTCTCTAACCTCTCTTAGCATAGAGTGACCACCCTATCTGTATTTGTGTATTAGTTTTCTATTGTTACAAAATAAATTACCACAAATGTACAGGCCTGCAACAAGACAACGTTTAGCTCACAGTTCCGTAGGTCAGAAGTTCCGCATGAATCTGGTAGGTTCTCTGCTTAGAGTCAGACACAAAACCAAAATCAAGGTGATGGCTGCACTGCCCTCTTACCTAGAGGTTCTAGGCAAGAATCCACTTCCGTGCTCATTCAGGTTGCTGGAATAATCCTATTTTCTTACTGTAAAATTGATGTCACCATGTTCTTGCTGGCTGTCAGCAAGGAGCTGCTTACAGTTTCTAGAACCTTCCACGATCTTTCTCACGTAGTCCCTTCCATCTTCAAACCAGCAATGGTCAGGTGCGGAGAGTCCCTGCCAGGCTTTGAAGCTCTCTAATTTCCTTTTCTGCCACTGTCAAAGAAAATTCTCTGCTTTTAAAGGGCTCAACTTTTAGGATCTGGCCCATCTGGATAATCTCCGTATCTTAAGGTCAACTGATTTGGGACTTCAATTACACCTACAAAATCCCTTCACTATAATACCTTCATTCATGTTTGATTGAATAGCCAGGAGATGAAAACCCAGGGAAGCCATCTTTAGAAGTTTGCCTATAACACGCGGTGTCTGTTCACATGCGCCTGTGTCTCTCTCCCCTTCGGAAAGCTAGAAGCCATAGTCATTTTTCTATCCCCATTACACACCTAAGTGCTGAAAAATTATGTGTCCCCTAGTATCTGCTCAATTCAACAAAACACGACCCATTAGACAAAAACACATACAGCACCAAATGCTATCAATTAAGTCCTAGAACTCAAGATGAGATAGAAATGCAATGCACCTACCTCAAAGCATTTATTAAACAGACGGATAAAATGTTGATAATGTTAGTTGTTTCCACACAAAAATGTCAGAGCCAAATCAACAGCTGAATAATTGAGCAAGTGAGGAAAAAGAACTTTAAAAATGCACATATGGTTCTTAGTTATTTCAAAACCCTCACGTCCCATACCTTTTTCTAACAGCTACAAAAGCTTTCTTTATCACTGGAAGAAACTTCTAATACAAATGAAAAACCCTTATTTAAGAATTCTTATATATATTCCATAATGCTTTCGGGAGCACAGTAAGACAGGCAAACAATTCTCTCTCTACAGCCAGGGCCAATAAGTATTACAATTTAGGATCAGCACCTTGAATAGTGCCAACAAGCAAACAGACTGCCCATGTAAAGAGCAGGACAAAAGAAACCAATCATTCTGCCACAGTTCCTAATTCAGAAGGCTGCAGCATTTTACAGTTACTTCTTGAATTTAAAAGGGAGAAGGGAGGCTTAAAAAATGTGTACTATATTCCTAGATGCTCTGAATAAGCCACTGAGTTAATATCAATTCAAATAATTTATTCTTCAGCAGCTATTTGCCTGTTCTGCATCTTCATAAAAACAAAATGGTATTTTTTTTTCCGAGGCATAAATAATCCCATTCTTTTGCAGGCTGATGTGACATCTGCATAAAGATAATTAATTCCATCTTCCGCTATTATCTATTTGTCCGTTACCAAAAGGGTAAGTGGTGTTTTCTCTAGGCTCTTGTGTGCTAATGTACAATGCTTAGTGGTAATAAGCATTTTAAGCTACTGAAGAGCAGCTTCAAAAGAACATGAAATTAACTAAACATACATCACAACACTGTGCTATTTACAACAGGCTCCCATGGATAATGAAACTTCACTTAGGACACTATTTCTGTTCAGTCAACACATTTCAAATACTATTAAAGGGATCACTACCTGCAAAGGACCTCAGCTGATCTAATTTAACTTTATCTTGTAACACGGGGGAGTTACAGCATTCTTTGTGACAGTTGTCTTTTCAGCTACTACAAAAGGTTTTCCAGGACAACTGTTATCTGTCTATCTCCAGAACAGCCAGATAAGATTTAATCATCACGTGCCGCACACCATGAACTGCTTTAATTTGGGGTTGCCTGAACTCTGCTTGAAGAATGAAAAAATTAAAGGGCGTACACATGAACAGAAGGCAAAATAAATCCCTGTTGTGGCTTTCAAGATGCTCACTGGTGACTTTTTTTTTTTCTTCCAGCAATAAAACGAGATTTATAGTCTGAGTATTTCTTCAATCCAAACCTGAAACCATACTATCTTTTTGTATACAGTCTTTCACAACAAAAAAAGCCAATGAGTAGCAGGATCCACTTCAAATAAGTATAAACTTCCCCCTTCAGAAAAGTTAAATTATTAGTGTCATTAGCCTGAAGCATGATTTTTGACTGATATACAGTAGAGGGCACTTTCAGAGTTGAGTCTCAGGTGGGTAAATAGCCATTTGAACTGTTGCTTACTATTAGTGTGGGGTACTGTCAGTGTCTGCCCCGACCTTCCTCTGCCTCCTGTTCCCAGCCACTTGCAGAGAGGGGTCACCATGTGGCACTTTTCTATGCAAGGAGATGTAAGTAGGTTTTCCATTGGGAGTTCTGCAAAATTTTATGTTGCTTCTATAAATAAAAACTATTTTAAAGCCTTGGCAGATGTGCCCTTCCTATGCTTTGCCTCTCCTACTCTCTGTGCCCAGAACATGGATGGACCAGACACTTACAAGAGTAGCAGCCACTAGGCAAGAATGAAGCGACATGCGTGAAGGTCCAGGCCAGTATGTCAAAGATGGAGGAGGAAAAAGAAAGGCCCTAGTCTGTGATGTTGTGCAGCAACAGACTCCTAGCCTGCGAACTTCTTGTTATTTGAAAAAAAGAAACTCTCATTTGTTTAAAGTCTCCAGAGACAGGTTTCCTGTTATTTGCAAACAAAAACACTTCAAACTGAGATAGTACTTGACTCTTACTCTCTTTGATGAGAGTTCAAATTTCAGAAGCTTACCAAAAAAGTCACTAGTATTTCTTTCAAAGACACAAACAATAAATACTTTTGAGAGTTATTGGATGGATATTCAATAACTAAAAGGTTATGGAAGTCCAATGCACATAATTTAATAGTTATTATTAGTCAACAGTAGCCAAAGTTTTATATTTTGTAATAACTGGTTACCAAGCATTTGGCACATGATTATTTACTTACAAAAACAGGTCAAAAAAGACAACAAAACTTTCTCTCCAAGAGCATAGTCTCCAGTGGAAGAAGCTAAGGAAATGATTTTAAAAACCAGAAAAATAATGGGAAACAATGAGAAAAAATACAAAATCCATACATGAAGTAGGTAAGTTATAATGCATTGTGACTATGGCTTCATGTTTTGTAAGGTGTTATGAGAATTGTATTATCTATTGGTGTAAAGGATGTTAAAAGAAAGGGCAGATTCATGGGAAATAAAGCTATCATAAAGGCACCTATAAAACAAATAAGACTTGCAATGGACCCTAAAGGATAGGTAGGGCTTAAACAGGCAAGGTGGAGGGAAAGGGTACTCAACAAAAAATTGTAGCATAAAAACCAAATTTGAGAACCAAGATCAAAAGTGAATGTAAAACGTTTAGGAAAGTGACAACACCCTGGCTAAAAGGGAAGGCTTGTGCTGGGAAACTAAGAAAAGGAATAATAATAAAAACTACCATTCATTGAATGCCTGATAGTCCTTGCCTGGCATGGTGCTCTTTTATTATCCTAGCGATAAGTGTATGAAGCAGGATACAATTGTATGTATTATCCTTATTTTACCAATAGGTAAGCCAAAGTCCAGAAGATAAATCATCTGCCAAAAATCACATGGCTACTATTGTAGCTACAAGAGAAATTTCATAATAAAGACAGCAAATAGGGGTAGATACAGTCAAAATTGTTATAGAAAGGTAACTGTCTACATATGAAGCAATCACGATGCACCAGAGTAGGTGAATACTAGAGGCAAGGAGATCGGATGGTCTGGGTATCAATGATGAAGGGATGGTAATGAAAATAAATTGGATAAAGGGAATAAAGAATGTAGAGGATATAGTAGAAAGTTGTCTTCTGTAGAAGACAGCCATTTCTAAATTCCTACTTCTTTTCATTTGCATCCTACCCAGTTACCTTTCTTCCAATCTACCATACAGCAGTAGCATGTAATGTAAATATTGTACGTGTCACAAAATTTTTCAAAGACCTTCTGATTAGATCCTCCTGTCTCATTTAGGCTTAGCCATGAAGCTGAAGACATGAAGAAAGATGATACAACATAGAAGTTTCCAAAAAGAAGTAAATGAAAGCATGGTTCTGTCTATCTTGCAGGATTTTTATCATAAGGATGCAGAAGACAGAAGGGCTCATGAAAGTCAAGTACAGTGGTCCTACATTCAGTGGGGAAGGCATATGCTTTAGAAGGATCCCCTCCCAAAATGTGGAGTAATGACAATCATCTTTGGCCATACTACATTCATGATGGCCTCCATAAGGTACGCAGTGAACCCACAATTTTATGTGACCCAGGAGGGGAAATATAAACGCTAAGAAATACAAACAAATTGAAAGAAGAGTACTGGGATCAAAAAAAAAAAAAAAAAAAAAGGGATTAGTCCAGGTTCTCCTCATTAGAAAGACAGAACTACTTGCATCTCAGTAATCACTCATCCTGATCACATTAACAGAGCCATTAGGAACTGATGAGAATTCATAGGGCTGTATGCAGACCAAAGGACCCCAACTCCGCCTCTACCCAATGTCCCACTTTCAACCCCATCCACTCGCATGACCACTTGAAGGAGAGAGGATAGGAAGAAAAACCTCAGATCCTCCCTCATTTTACCTAAAGATACGATCTAATTGTGTTGGACTGTTTCTTCTCCTTGACTTTGTAGTGGTCCCTTTCCTACTATCCAGGAAGCAAGGAAATCCTGATCAGTTAACAGAGTAATAAAAAAGCTCCCATTTTCTCTGTACATCTGGGCCAAGATTAAGTAATTTAGCCAAGCATTGAAATTCAAAAACAGCAATGCTACCCCTAGGAAAGCCCTCTTGAGACAGAATACAAATAAACAACTTTTACATTTGAAAAGTATGTGTAAGTGGATATTAAAATAAGAGTTTTAGTTCAGGCCTCAGATGATAAATATCGGATAAACAGGGAGGTGTAAACTAAAATGCAAATTTTGAAGTAGGCACCCTTGCTGATTTAATGGGTACAAAAGTATCAGGTAACAGGAGAATAGGAATGAGTGCTACCTCTTTCACTTCAATAGAAAGAAACCTCAAGGGCACCTTGAAAGCTTATTTTATTGTCCCATAGTTGGAAGCCACAATTTACTGGTGTCCCCAACCTAAGAAATATCAGCCTGCTGCAACACAAAAGAATGCTGTATCTGGGAAGCACTGGCTGGTTCCCCTTTCTAAGAGGAGGTCAAAGATGGGCAAAGACATGGATTATAGCCGTGGGTCTGGCAGAAGGAAGAGCCAGCTTGGAGCCATTCTGAACCATTTCTAACAAGGCTCTCAGGTAGGGTCACCAACAGAGAAAGACAATGACTCAGATCACCAAAAAACAAGGGCTGATGGGAAAATGTCAGCCACAGGGAAAAACAAAACAGTCCAGGGGAGCTTTGGTCAGAGGGTCCCAGCAGGGGAGGCTCTGGTGGATTCAGACACACCCGTAAGAAAATGAGTTAGCTCTGGATATCTGCTGGATCCAGAGTGTGCAAAGCCAGTGTGAATACATAACCTAAAGTTAGAACTTTCCTGTGGACACTTTATACTGTTCTTATAGCACAGAAGAGTCTATGACAGCAGCCAGTAAATGGAGAAAAAATTAGCAAGGAATAAAGTAGTAGCCAGTAGAAGTATGCTCCAAGAAGCAGGAGTTTCTGCCTTGTCATTTGCCATACTCCACAAAGCCTAGAACTATGCCTGCTACATAGTAGGTGTTCAATGAATGAAATGAATGAAAAGCCCATCACATCTACCCTTCCAGAATGTAGATTCCCTTCTACAATGTCTACCAGAGACAAAGATTTATTTCCCAAAAAAGACGATAATTGCAATTTAAAGGAATTATAAGGCTTTCTAGTACCACAAAAGTCAAAGGACTTGCCAGAATTTTCATTAATAACAGGGAATAAACTTTACCCTCTGAATATTTTAAATGGATAGCAGGAAGCACGATTCAAGTTTGCATTATGATTCCATCCTATGAGCTGTACATGTTCAATGTGCTAATTACCCAGAATATGGTTTACAAAGCAATTCACCATCCATGTTCCATTTTATCTTTCTAACCATCAAAAGTATGTTTCATAGTTGGAGGAACCAGGGCTCACTAAATAGTAAACAGCAATCCTGGCTGTAGGATACAGGTTTTGTAAAGCCGACTGTAGTACTCTTTCCAATACCGTTTTCCTTTAAGGTTTTCGAAGTCAGTCTTCCTGGATTCCTATCTAGCATCTTGTATCCACATAAAGATGGATAACCCTGGATTCTTGCCTTAATTATATCCCACCTATTCCTAACAGATGGAATAATTATATCCATTATTCAATTCATTTAGCCTACCTAGCTTCCTGACCAATGATTACATTTGTCTCATTAGATCTTAACATAGGATTAAGTTCAGCAAAAATAAGTAGAAATTCCAAAATAACAGTAGCATAAACAAGATGGGATTTCATTCCATCTACATAAATACAGAGTCTAGTGCCAGAAATACAGGTCCCTGACATTAGGACCCAGACAGACTCCTATCTTCTTGCTCTGCTATATTCAACTCATGGTATCCGCTTTGGGGCCATCTTGATCCCACCATCACACCTATATTCCAGCCAGCAGGAAGAGAAAAGAAAATGATGCCTATCGAGTTACACACATCTCTTCTACTTACATCCGAAACTAAATCATATGGCCACATCTACCCACCAAGAGGCTAGGGAATCTGAGCTCTTATAAGGCAGAAATATGTCTTATTCAAATTCTAGTGTTCAACGCATATATCTGGCACTGTTTAACACACTGGCCACTCTGATTCTTATAATCACTGCCTTAATCATTCACAGGACAAGCATTTATCAAACACCATTCTATGTACCATTTTTAATTAAGGAGCAGACTTACTAAGGATCATTTTACTAATTTTTTTCATTACTGATCAAAACAGCTACCACCATTAAAATAATTAATAATAACTGGTTCTTCTTTCCCATAAGAGCCTCAGAGTGTTTAAATATTTGGTGGTAAATGATCTGGAATTCTCACTTCATATGAATGAACACATTTTCAACTATTATGTTTTCCTACTAGGTCAACAGACAATTTATCCCAGGTGACTCAGAGGAAAACGTTCCCTGTTCTTAAAACTTATCTTACAGCATTAAAACTTGAAAAACACTATAAAACTAAAACAAACATAAGAGCCAACTTGTTGTTTCTATTTAAGAAGAAAAACAAGTAACTATTAACAATTCTGTGCATTCATTTGGAACGCAAATGTCTGTCCCTCAGTAAGTGATTACAAAATTTAAAAGGCAACAGATCAGTCTCTTTATTCAAAATCAAAAGAAATATTTTCCTAAACTAAATGAAAGGTAGGAAGAGAATTCTGATAAAGTAGTTAAACCATAAGATAAAAATAAATTCCCCTAAGGCATGTGGTTTTATGAATAATGAAGCCATTTTCATTTGTTTACTAGATATAATACAGGTTTGTCCCTTGGGATGCTATTTTAACAGAACATAGTAATTTCTGCCATTTGTCCTTTTCAAACTTGCAAAATGAAGAAAAGAAAAATTACCTAATTATACTAGATCAAACGATTTATACTACTTTGTTTAAACTGGAACTATTAGAAATTTCTAAGAAAGGCAAAAATAAAAATACCACAGTAACCTGATGACTCCTAGAAAATTACTACTGGCAAAGTTGAGAAAGAATTTAAAGCTTGCTTTGCACACCAATGGGCCTTCTTCCTTTCTCCCAACATATATTTATTATTCTACATCATTGCCTAAGACACTTTCTGTTGAATGTGATCCTCACAAAAACATCAGGGAATTATCTCCTGTTGGGCTCTGGTAGTTAGGCATTAGAAAGGTAAAATATTCCTTTAAAAAGCATACAAAATAGCTCAATAGGTTGTTCATGGCTTGCTATCGGCAAGCTTGAGCATCACAGATTTAAAGCAACGTCAAATTTCTTTACAGTCAAAGCTGTAGTTGAAAATTTCCATGTTTATCATCTTTCACTTCCGACTATTTATCCATTTATATTTCCTGAACCATTTGCAATATGTATACAAACAAAACTAAGAAACAAGCCTATTATGTTGCTTACAGTGGCATCTACTTCCTGCTCCCTTCCTGGGGTAGAGAGAGCTGCCTGCCATTTTAAATAAATATATTAATAATGTAGCTATTTTTAAAAGTTCCCTACAGAGTGGTTGCTTTAAAGCTGTAAACAGAACCCTCTAGTTCCACAATGTGGATGTTTTGGGTGTAGGTTCAAATTCACATCTAAACAGAGCTGCACATAACAATTTTAATTATTAACATTATTCTCCTACTAGTGACATGTGATATTCAAAAAAAAAAAAAAAAGCATGTGTTAAGACTGTTCAGTTGCAAAAATATAGAAAGAAATTTGGCTCAATTGTATTATATTGACTGCTATTTAAATTTATCATGACATCAGTGTGATTTAAGTTTCTCAAAAGGATGGAGATTAAACAACACCATAATTTTACAATTCTAGTCAAAATTTTATTAAGGAAAGCACTCATGGCATTAGTCACTTAATGCTTATAACCATTCGGAACAATTTTTAAATGGAAGTATCAGATTTCCCTCAGATTAATTAATATGACCTCCCCTGATGGACATTTTATTTTATGGTCATAAATTCCAACTGCTTTTGGGTTGCTCACATTTTACAGGATTTAAGAATGTCTGAAATCATGGGTGTATGAGTGTGTAAATGTGGGGCATTTGTTCATTTGTAAGCTAAAAGGGAGATTAATAAATTTTTCTAGCATGTCATAAAAGCTGTATAACTGCAACCTTCATTAAAGTCAAAGACTTCATTTGAGCTTGTATTAGTCAGAAGCAATGTTTTCCTTTTCCAACTATCTATTCTTAGGTAAAGTCTATTGTTTGGAATACATTCAAAATAACAAGCGGCATCTTGGTTCGTACTTCTTAGAAATGTTAAAATGCTAGCAATAATACAGCAATCACAGGACTAAATATCCACCATGGGAATAATGCCCAGACCATAGAAAATATTAGCCTTTTCTGACAAGGCTGTAGAAAGAAAACACAATAGAGCACAGATTTGCAATAAAAAAGTCATTCTGATATTATGTGTCAGTTGCCCTAACCACTTACATTACTGGAAAGCACCCATAATAAAACTCAAGAGCTAAAAAGAACGATTACAAAGCCACTGAAATTAGAGAGGAATTAAACAAAAAAGTCAAAACTGACAGATCCGTTATTATGGGAACACTCTAATGGGACTTTATTGATACTCAAAGATGTTTAAAGCAACTCCAAAATAAAAAAAGAATTCTGTACTTTCCACATAGTACATATTTAAAAAAAATAAATAAGTTAATCACCTTGACAATTGTTGGTCATTCTTTTAATACATGAAGAAATGGAAGAACTACTGAGAACAATGACAGGATGATAACCTAAAATAATATTTACATGTAGTCAAAAACCATCTTCAAAGTGAAGTGTGACTCTGACTAAATTTTTTGTACCATCTATGTAACTTCTATGCTCTATTGCCGACTACCAAGGTCCCAAAAGGGAAAAGAAAAACCTTCTACCAAGTGAACAATGCCAGGGCTAGGGTATGGTGACAAAGGCTTTCATCTTGAGTGCAAAATTTAAAACTCAGCATCAAGATAGAGAAATTAACACACTATTTTTAAAAATCCAAGTTAAAACAAAATAATATTTAAATAAAGATAGGATCAGTATCACTGACTTCCTTTTGCCTTAGACCACAGTATGGCTCAGCACAAGGAGTGTTATTTATTTTGATATTTGGTTCATTATGGATTTTTTGCATTAAATTTATTTTTAAAATATTGCCTAGCATGTATTTATCTTACTACTGAGTTTTTGGCACTAACTTTCTCCACCTCGTAATATTTTGTGCTCAAGGCAATATACCCTCTTGATAGCTCCATGGATGAGCACCCCTCCTTGTCAGGTATTTAATTATATTATCTCTAATTCTCTCAAGAACCCTTCAAAGTAAATATAGGTCTCCCAATTTGTGACTGAGGAAAATGAGTCTCTGAGAGTGCAGTGACTTGCTCCTAACACAGGCCCCCAGTAAATATTGGTTGGATAATAATGACAAAGCCAGTAAGTGGAGACTTGGACTTTAACCCAACTGTATGTCCCTCCAGCTCAGTTATCACCAACTCCAAGAAGCCATTTTTAAACCTCTCTTCATTTTCCAGTAACAACTCTGGTGAGCAAGATTCTAAGATGACGCTCATGATCTCTGCCCCCGGAGAATCCTGTGATTATGGCAAAAGGGTGTAGACCTGATCACATGAGCTCTTCAGAAGCAAGAAGTTTTCTCTGGCTGATGATAGAAGGGATATCAGAAAGATTCAAAGTACCAGGGGACTTGACACACCACTACTGGCTTTAAAGATGGAGGGAGCCTCATTTGAAGGAATGTGGGTGACCTCTAGGAACAGAGAGTGACCGACCGCCAGCTGACAGCAAGAAAATGAGAGCCTCTGACCTACAACCACAAGGAACTGGATTCGGCTGACAACCTGAATGTGCTTGGAAACACATCTCTCCCCAAGCCTTCAGGTAAAAGCCTAGCTGATACCTGGACTTAATCCTTGTTAGATCCCAAGCAGAGAACACAACCAAGCCTGCTCAGACTTATGGTAACTGTTTACATGGCAATAGAAAACTTATATATCAACCACTGCATAACATCACAATATCACAAAGCACAATTATCTGTTCATCTGAGCTCCTTCTTATCAAAAGACTAGGGATTTACCCACACACCTTGGTGTGACTTGCCCCAAGGCCAGACTCGTTCTACGCACTCAGCTGACATTGAAGAACTGAATGAGTGCACACGCTAGTTCTTTATTAAAATTGTAAGACAGTGACAGCAATGACGAGGAGGAAGCAACCTGCATCTGACCTGGGCCTCAGTGAATATTCGTGGGCTAAAATTTGCCATTTTATATCCTGGTATGCAACTGAAGGAACACACAGTTTTAAAGACCAGTTCCATGACTATGTAAACTTGAGATATTTCCTTGGATATATGCTCAGCCTCACTGTATAATCTACAAAGAACTACACAAGTTTACACACAGAATGCCTTTGGCATTATATCCTCCACAAAGGAGACAGACAAAATCTCCTTCATGTCACCATGTTTCTTACTTCTCTGGACTCCAACTGCCCTGTCTTCCACCTTCTTCTTTCCTATTGGCATAACAGTCAAAATCATAATCTCTTAGAAAACTTCCCTCAAAACAACTTCTACCTTCTAAGAGGGGTATACTCAAAGGCATGTCATTTACCAGAAGAAAAAATATCAAGTAAGACTAATCACTTAGATTGACTGCCTGTAAATACTTCCTAGAAAGGTATATTAACCCCCCTCACACGCACACACACACACACACACACAAAAGAAGAAAACTGAAATCACTGAACAAGCTGCTAACTGTGGACTTCACACCCTAAACTCTGCACAAGGAGGGAGCTGGCACGCACACGGTGTGTTTATTCATCTGTGAATCCCATTAATCAGAATTTTATTACCTAGTAACACAGTAGGTACTCAATACATGTCTACTGAACTGAAATAGCACTAAAATCTGTGATGACTTTTGGTATCCTTAAACCTACATGCTACCCTCACCTCACAGCAAGGAATTCCTTACAATTCAACAGACTTAAATGATCTTATCCCATATCCATCCTTTCTTAATTGCATACTTTCCATTATTCAACTTGCTTTAACTGTATAAATATAAGCAAAATGAACAGGGAAAGTATTTTGAAGAAAATAAAGAGATTCTTTCTAAAAATGATGAAAATTTAAAAATTCTTAAGTTTTCTTCTATATTAATTGATGCCTTTAATTGCTTTAATTATGTGAATACAGCCCACTGACATCTCACAGTGATGCTGATATTAGTATCCATGCTTTGGAACTCCTTCCAAAAGGGTCCTGTTAGGGCAATTAACCCTGTTCAGATGGCACCCAAGAGGAAACTACGTTTTATCAGTTTCTAAGCTCCAGCGCACAGTGTTTTGCGTAGGTCCTGGAATATTCCAAATTAGAACTATAAAATTAGTTAATTGTGTGACCTACAGAAATACAGCTAACCCATGCTTCCACACAGCTGGAAATCTGAATTAGTCCTCATCTGTCTGTGTGTAACTACTGTGTTCATTGTTCATTGAGCCTTAAAAGATCATGAGAACCAAAGTGCAGGGAGGATAGCTGTTCTTCCAGAAAACAGTAGCCTGGGGTGAGAGGGGGTGGGGGTGGGGGGAGAAGCCCCATTGAGACATTTACTCTGACAAGAATCTGTATAAAAATTGATAGTAAAGCCTGATACAGAATTTTAAATTTCCAGAACCAGAGTCAATTTGAAATTGCTTTTGGTAAAGAAGGCTGAACAATTTTTTTTTTTTAAATACATATAGGACTAATTCTGAAGTTTAACACCAGCAAGACACTTGAACCATTCCTAGGTTCCAACAACATCAGCTGAAGTCACGACCAGATAAATCCTCATCATTCTCCCACCCAAACCTTTTCCAAGCAGTTATGAAAATGAGGAGGGGAAGCAGAGGAGGCAAGGAACAAGGAGAAAAAGGGGCAGCCCTCATGACTTACAAATTAGGTAAACTTCCTATTAATCAAGAATTGGCTCTATGTTGTTTCTGCATATATTAGTGTGATCCGAGAACTAAAGCAGAGCCATTTAGTCATTTATTACATAAACCACTCCTTACAAAATAGGACCTCGCCAGCTACACACTTCCTTGGTTTACCAGTTCCTGATTACACAGCAATCTCACTGCAGTGAGCACACACATAACTAAACTGTTTATGTAAGACATTACTTGCACTAAATCCTACATGTTATTTTTCTTGACTTTGCCCAAAAAAAGGGCCTGTTATTTATACGAAAGCCTAAAACTTCAACAAATTGATAAGTAAACAAATTAATGTACATATGAAGTATTTAAATGCAGGCCTCTGATGCCTGGAGTTTAGTTAAGAGCAAACTGCTATAAATTTCTAGCCAAAAATTCCCACTGTTCTAAAATTTGTATATGGCCTACTAAATACTTCTCATAAATTATGTCCTGACAGCATGTTATTTCTACTTACTGAAAATATTACTGTACTCACTAACGTATAATTTTCTTTCTTTAAAAGATGAGAAAAAACCCTGAACTCCTACATGCCAAGTCTTACCACCACACGGCTAGACACTCTGGAGCCCCATGTTGGCAACCTACGAAGTAACATTTGCTCAGTTCAGCGATAAGCTTGTTAGGTTACCCGACGCAATCTTCTGTGCTACATATTACACAGCAAATTTAGGTGGTGACAACTATCAAGGAGCGTGCTTTGCAAACTCTGAAACAATGCACATTTGTAAAGGTAGCAGCCAATATTAAATAGATTTTTTCATTTGCTGAATATATAAACACCGATAAATCTGGCACTTGATTCTAAATTCGCCAACTGTAATTACAAACACATGTGCACATTACATAGCTACAGATGCACTTAAAATAATTACCTTATTGAAGATGTCTGCTTCTCCACAAGCTACTAGAAAAAGCTGCTAGCTACTCTGAATGCAACAGTTTTCCATGTGCCAACACATTAATCAGAATAACTTATATAGTTGAAAAGACAAAATAGTTATCTCTATGCCTCACTTCTTCGTTTAACCTCCCTAGAAAATGTGAGCCACAATTTCCAAGTAGATCTCACTTTGCAAAGTGTGCCCCTTAGACTTTTAAAAGAGAAGCTGCCTGCAGTAATGCAAAAGGGACTGATGTATAGGCAGCTTTCTTTTCAGGATGGCTCCATTAAATTTATCTTCTCATTCCTCTGCTTCTGATTCTGAGATGACTTAACCACCTCACTCTTCAACTAGCACCTTCACTGAAGAATATTCATGTGCTACACAACTGTACAAAACAGGGTGGGCTAAGGGTGTTCACTTCTGTGCACATGGGTTAAAAAGAACGGTCAATAGTAGCAAGCATCTCCCGGAGACCTGAAAATCTGTCTCCCCTAAAGTCAGCGCTGCTCAAAGCGGACAGAGCGTTGCCAGCTGCATACCCATCACCAATTCTTTTTGAAAGGCACCTAAGTAACGAGTGGCCTTAGGGCCACCCTCTTATTATTCCAGCGCACAGATACTTACAGCAGAAGTAAAGCTCGAAGAGATGAAAAGTGGCCGTTTTGGGGAAACACAGCTCTAAAACAGGGAGTGAATGAAGGAGGGTCTGTTTTTTATTAAAAGCCTCGTAGTACTTTTGACTTTTCAAATTAGAAGGATTATTTTAATCAAAACAAACTTTTCCTAAAAATTAAGAAAGTTAAATAATCTCAAGCCAGTTTTAAGTAATAAAGTTCCTACTGTATAATAAGCTCTGGGGGTACACAAAAGACAAAACCGAATAGGACTTCATCTCTATTAGCAATGGTCACGCAACCAGAAGGCCAGCAGAGAACCAGGCACTCCAGTGAGGTAAGTGATGCCGGGGGCCACGGGAGCACAGGAGGACCTGCCATTGCCAGCTACTCCAATGTGTTGTTGCAAATGCTAGAGACCATCAGGGACCGGTGGAGGAACAGCCAATGAAGTGACAAAGACCAGAGCAGATCCTTAATCACGGCTCTCAGAGCTCTGTCTCAAGAGTGTTAAAAGGTTGCACTTATGAAGGTGCAAATTTCTTGGCCTGTAGCTCGAACCCTCAGCTACAAGTTGTTCAGCTGCTTAGTATTCTGCCATTTCATTTTCTTCCTTTCTTTCTCTACTTTCTACTTCGGTGCTTTTTGGGTTTTGTTTGTTTGTTTGTTTGTTTGTTTTGATTTGTTGGCTATCCTGACACCGTGGAGTTGCATTAGGGAGTGATTTCTTGCCCTCCTTCTCAGGTTTCTGGGTGAAGCCTGAATTAAAAACACATATATTTTTTTTAAAGATTTGTTTATTCTGAGAGTGAGAGAGACATGGGGTGGAGGGGCAGAGAGAGAGGGAGAGAGAAAGAATCCCAAGAAGGCTCTGCACTGTCAACACAGAGCCCGATGTGGGGCTTGAACCCATGAACTGTGAGATCACGACCTGAGCCGAAACCACAAGTCAGACACTAAATGAACTGAGCCACCCAGGTGCCCCCAAAATACATGTTTTTTTTCTAACAGGCGCCTGGGTGACTCAGTCAGTTAAGTGTCCAACTTCAGCTCTGGTCATGATCTCGTGGTTTGTGGATTTGAACCCCACATCAGGCTCTGTGCTGACAGCTCAGAGCATGAAGCTTGCTTCAAATTCTGTGTCTCCCTTTCTCTCTATCCCTCCCCCACTCGTGCTCCATCTCTGTCTCTCAAAAATAAATAAACGTTAAAAAAATTTAAAAAATAAAAAAAGCATTTTTTTTTTTTAAAGTTGTGGATCCCCTGTCTTGGGAATAAGATGCCAGGCATCTCTGGAGGAGATTCTGTCACACCAATATAAGAGAATAACATAGAAAATCTGAAGACCCAAAGAGTTGGATGCACAGGCTTTGAATAAATAGTGTAGTTTAGTCTCAGCAGAAGAAACAAATCAATACATACATTGAAAAGGATTAGAAGAAAATAGAACAAAGGGTTAAGACTGATTATATGCTTGAGGTGCTAGAATTACAATTTAATTCCTCTATTTTATTTTCTATTTTCTATAATGAAAAATAAAATAAATGTCACAAAGTGTTGTCAGGAAAGCCAACACAAAAGATCAGAATTAGAAGAGACACAAAGAAAACAGACTTCGTTATTTAACAGGTCACTCAATTGCACATCAGGAAAGGAAAGAGGCTTCCCAAGGATACACAGCATTTCAGCAGTATGGGATAACTAACTGAGCCCAAACTCTGCCTTTGTCACTTTTTAACTATGTGACCTGGGCAAATTGCATAATATCCGGGAGCTTTACTTTCTCTATCTGTAAAATACAGGTAACAACAGAACTTTCCTATCAGGGTCACTGGGAAATGAGGAGCATTGTATATAAAGAGCCTAGGTCTATACCTGACACTTAGGAAACATTCAAGGAATGTTGTTCGTTTGTTCGTTTGTTTGTTTTTGCTAGGTAAAAGAACCACAAGTGTCACTACCATCCCATTACCATGTGGTAGGCATGCTTCCTGCACATCTTCAGTCATCCAGGGTCTCCCCTGTGCTTTTCATCTCAATCTGTGTGCCCTTTTAACAACTGGGAACCACTTCCAGTCAACAACAGCAGAGACATCCAGAACAATTTTTCTTGACATGTTATCTTAATAAGAATCTTGTGCACTACTTGTCCCAAAATCCATAAATCATAATTTCCATTTTCTAATGCTACTTGTTCAAAAGAAAGTTAATATCCAGTACAAATAAATTCACACTTAATGGAGACACCTCCAGGTATTACAAAGATGACAGAAAATAAAAAAGTGGAAAAGTGGTGAAAAGAAAACTTATTTTGATTATACAGATTAGCAAGATCTTTTGAAAAAATATTCTCCCCTAACCCCACTTCCAAATCTGGATGCCTTCCAAAAATATTCTCTACTGATGACTTAAAAAACAACAACAATAACAACCAACTCTTTATTAACACTTTTTTTGAACAAGGAGAGGCCTCTTGCTCTACATCTAGTTTGTAACTCCCCTTCCTGCTTTCCTCCTACTGGAAAGGAACACTCTGAGATTCTGGATAATTAATAGTAAGAGGTCTCAAAAATGTGAGGTGATCATCTCACAACTGCCTTTATCTTCCCTAACTTCCTGATGCTCTATGGTTTGCATGTATCATCTCCTGGACACTAACAGCCCAGAGGTGTTTATTGTCTGAACATGAATATTGTCAAAGGTCATGAAGTTACTGAATATTTTTCCCAGGGAAGTACAAATGGATGCTACTATCTATGAGAAATACAATATGAGATAATAACATCACACAATAATGGCCATATGTTCTTAGAGAGTCATACCAATCTATCGCTAAAAGATTTATGACGGAATATACCCTTGACAACTGATTAGCAGTCTCCTTCCAAGTTTCCATACAACATTTTTATGTCCTTCAAAATCTAACAAGTAGCATATTGTTATGTGACTCCTATTTAAGCCTGACAGGTAAGAGGCTCTGACTAAACAGCCAATCTCCCTTCAGTCCTCCTAAGGTAATGATAGGTTCTTTTTTTTTTTTTTTAATTTTTTTTTCAACATTTATTTATTTTTGGGACAGAGAGAGACAGAGCATGAACGGGGGAGGGGCAGAGAGAGAGGGAGACACAGAATCGGAAACAGGCTCCAGGCTCTGAGCCATCAGCCCAGAACCTGATGCGGGGCTCGAACTCACGGACACCGAGATCGTGACCTGGCTGAAGTCGGACGCTTAACCAACTGCGCCACCCAGGCGCCCCAATGATAGGTTCTTAAAGGACACCAGGGTACTTTCTAAGACTCCAAAATTAATAAAGGATTATTTCTGAATTTCCAGTCTACCTTGCACAGTCTCAATGCCCTACACTCAAACCTGAGTTATGTCAGGAGGAAACCGGACAATATTTTTTTTATATTATCACTCACTCTCATAACAAATTATAATAATAGTAAACTCTTATAACAAATCCAAAGGTCTCTGTATCATTTGACTGATAAGGAAGCTGGAACTCAGAGAAATTAAGTGACTTATCCAGGGCCTCTAAGATGTAAGTGACAACACTCAAGTGGTTACTTAGAGAAAGCCTACACTCCGCCTTTCAATGCACAGAGCAGACTAGATGTGTTTTCAGATATCCTAGGATGCTCTGTAATATACTCTAACCTGTACGTTGGTTTGGTAATGCCGAAAAGGCCATATGGATCCCATCTCTCAGAACACCTTGCACAACCACAGCTCACCAAAAGCAGCAAACTACAGTGGGAATTTTTTTTCCAAGTTTTTATTTAAATTCTAGTTAGTTAACATAGAGTGCAATATTGGTTTCAGGATCCAGTGGGAATTTCTAAATAGAAACAAATGGAAACTTCCACTCCTCCAACCTTCCTCTGCCAAGGAGAACCCCTGCCTCTGAGCAACTTACCTGCACCAGTTAGTCTCAGCCTCAAACCCTCTCCTGCACCAAATTATAAGGCCTGAGGTCTAATAATTATTAGTTATAAATTTCTCTTTAATTCTGTGACTATGATCTTCCTTCACATCAGATAATGAACCACCGAGTCCTAATTCATTCATTCAGAACATATTTGATGGGTGCCTACCATGTGTCAGAGTCTACAACAGGTACCACAAAGACACGATGAATAGACACCTGCCATGAAAACTCTACAGTCTTACAGATCAATCGGATGGAGCATGTTAAATTCAGACAATTACAACCTGCAGCAGAAAGTGAGGACTGCTTGTCAAAATCCACTTTGCTTCTTAAGATGGATTTTATTGACAGTCGATGAAATTGGGGGGAAAAGAACAAGAATTTTTTAATGCCACTGAAGCTAATTTTTCTTTAAAACTACTTTCCGCAGCTTAGCAAATCACATATTCTTGAGGTGGCAACATCATATGAGGCTTCACATTAGTATTTAAATCATTCTTTCACAAACAATTTTAGGGGAAAAGAAAAGCATGTAAGAAGTAGTATGTTTCCATGTGAGAATACTACTTAAATCCAAGTCCTTTGATTTTTCTTTTTTAAGTCAAACGCTGATGCATAATTCATTAGGAGAGTCTTTATAATGGCAGGAGTGGGAGAGCTGGTGAACATTTTGCAAAATATACAAAGAAAAAAACCTTAGAGTTCTTCCAGAAGCAATCCAGCAAAAGTGAAACAGCCACAGAGTGCAGGAGAAAAAGTGCTGATGATGTCAGTAGACCCAGATTCAAATCCTCACTCTATCAATAACCAGAAGACAGATTTGGATAGGTCATTACCATCTTAAGATCTCAATTTCTTCAGCTTTAAAGTGAGGATATTACTGTTGCCCTATTTATACCACATAGTTCTTGTGAGAAGCCAACACGATACTGAATGGAAAAGCACTCTGAAAAAAATAGTACATCTTTATACAAATGGCCACACATATCATTACAGAAATCTTAGAAATTTTGTCCGGGCAAGGCATTAACTTTTCTATAAATGTTTAAATAGCTTGAATATTTTAATCTCTATTTCTGTCTTCTCTCACCAAAATTAACTTGGAATTTTTTTCAAAGCATGTGCTAAATCGGTCAGTTATCCTCTTACTCCACTATTTTTAGAAATTATCTCACAGTCAAATGTTGGATGCAAGGGTCTTTTTTATAGACAATAGGTTCGATGCGTAATTGCAGATCTAGTCCCTATCCAGCAGGAAGCTAACTAAAGATGACTACTTGTTGTTGTTGTTGTTGTTGTTGTTGTTGTTGATTTTAATATTGAAAGTGACCAAAGTAGAATTTATTTCAGCAAAGAAAAAACAAAATGAAAACATAATTGAGTTATTACAAGAAAAAGCAAATACAAAACCTTTTTACTTTCCCTGCTCCTTTGTCAAAATGCCCATGTTTTCTGGTCCATAAGGAACTGGAAAGTGTGACTTTGTCCTCTAACCAGATGGATTACACTAGTGAACCCACCCAGCAGCTGCTGTTCAGAGAGATCATGAGGAACAAGAAAGTAAAATGCTCTTCTGAAGAGTAAGTTTTATTTACCAGAAATTAAGGAGGGAGGAGGGATTGTAGCTATTTACTGAAGGTACACAGATTAAACCCAATGACTTATGTGTCCTTTCAAATTAACTCCATTTAGAAAACCTCTCATTAAATGTAATCTAATTTAAATGCATATCGGAACCACTTATATTTGTTACTCCTCTCTTGATGAGCAATTAGTTCTACTCTTGTTTTCCTTTCCTGATCTGATAGCTAAAATATAGCAGAAGTAAGAAACATTTATTAAATCTTCTTTTGCTGAGCTTTCTAGATGCACATTCATCATTCAACACCCACCCACCCCCACCCCCAACCCTGGCCACTGGGAGTTGGACAAGACAAATCAGACAAAAGTTAGAGCTTTTTGGTTTATTCAAGAGTCACAATAAAATAACAAGGAGACATACAAAAGATGTTCGACAGTACTAGCCGTCAAGAAAATGTAAATCAAAACCACAATGAGATACCATATCACACACACCATTTCTTGTCATACTAGGAGGACAAGGGAAAGGATAGTAACAAGTGTTGAGGTGTGGAGAAAATGGGAAACTCCTAGATTGCTACTGGGAATGTAAATGGGTGCAGCCACTTTGCAAAACAGTCTGGCAGTCCCTCAACTGTTTAAACATAGTGTTACCACAAAACCAGCAAGTCCACTTTTAGGAATATACCCAAAAAACTAAAAGTAGGGACTCAAACAGAAACTTGTATAGGAGTGTTCATAGCAGCGCTATTCACAATAGCCAAAAGATAGAAACCCAAATATCCATCGACTGATGAATGCCTAAATAAAATGTGGCATATTCATTCAAGGGAATATTTGGCAATAAGAAGGAATGAAGTCCCAATGCATGCTATGACATATGATGAACCTTGAAAACATTTTGCTAAGTGAAAGAAGCCAGTTATAAAACATTACATATAATTCCATTTACATGCATGTGAATATGTCCCGAACTGGCAAACATATACATAAAAAGAAAGATCACTGGTTGCATCACACAGAAGGGAATGAGTATATAGGGAATGGCAGCAAAAGAATATGGAATTCCTTTTTGAAGTTATTAAAATGTTCTAAGCATTGTGATGACAGTTGTACAGATCTGTGAATACATTAAAAACCTACTACTGTGTATAGATACTCAAAGGAAGTCAAATCAGGATCTCAAAGAGATCTCTGCACTCCCATGTTTATTGCAGTATGATTCAGAATAACTAAGTGCCTTTGACAGACAAATGGATAAAGAAGATACACAGTGGAGTATTATTCCGCCATGAGAAAGCAGGAAATCCTGCTTTTTGTGAAGACGCGGATGGACCCTGAGGATATTATTCTAAGTGGAATAAGCCAGACAGAGAAAGACAAATACTGTATGATCTCACTTATTTGTGGGACCTAAAATAAGAAGAAAATCAGATGACAGAAAGAGAAAGTAAAATGGCAGCGACCAGGGGATAGGGAAGGAAATGGGGAGATGTTGGTCAAAGGGCACAGAGCTGCAGTTATGCAGGACAAGTCGAGATTAAATATACAGGCATGATGACTGTGCTTAATACTGTACTGAACACTGGAAACATGCTAAAAGTGTATCTCGAGTGCGCTCACAAAAAAGTGTTAACTCTGTAAGGAGAGTATATGTTAATTAGCTTGACTACAGTAATCGTTTCACTTTATATGTACAGCTGGCCCTTGAGCAACATGGGTTTGAACTGAGATGAAGATGAACTGAGATGAGATGAAGTTTGAAATCTAACTACAGTAATCATTTCACTTTATATGTACAGCTGGCCCTTGAGCAACATGGGTTTGAACTGTGCAGATCCACTTATATGCAGATTTTTTAAAAACAGTACAGTATTGTAAATGGATTTTCTCTTATGATTCCAAATAACATTTTTTCTTTAGCTTACTTTATTATAAGAATACAGTATGTGATACATATAACATAAAATATACGTGCTAATAGACCGTTTATCAGTAAGGTTTCTTCTGATCAATAGCAGGCTATCAGTAGTTAAGTTTTGGGGGAGTCAAAAGTTATACTTGGATTTTTGACTGTGCAGGGAATTGACCCTCCAACTCCTGGGTTGTTCAAAGGTCAACTGTATATCAAATCATGTTGTACAACTTAAATATATATAATCTTTATTAAAAATATATAAACATATGGAAAAAAGCTGTACACTGTACAAGCTTAATTGGGTGAATTGTATGATAGGGATAAATTGTATAGCTCAGTAAAACTATTACCAAAAAAAAAAAAAAAAAAAAGAAAGAAAGAAGAAAAAGTGGGGAGCAAGAAGGGCAGAAAAGATGAAATTTTAGACATCAAGTAAATCAATCACTGTATTTTAAAATTGGAATCACTTTAAAATGTTACTAAAAACATCATTTCAACAAACAACGAAAATAGCAATAAAAACTACCATTTAGCTAGCCTGTACTATTCACCATGAACTTTGCACACTGAATCTCAAACTCTCCTGGCCTTCAGATATTGTCCATTTCCATTATGCAGTTAAATAAGGGTCAAGTCATAACTTGCTTGTGGTCATACAGAAAACCAATGGAACCAGAACACGTACCCAAGCTTACCTGAAGTCTAAGCTATGCTCTTTCCCCTACATTATGACATCGTGATAAAGAGACAGAATCACATTTTCTCTACCAGGCACATGCCCAACGGCAATTACCACATGAGTAATTTGGGTATACAGTAGGAAAAAGCACTCACCCAATGTCGTGGCACCTGTATTGCATGAGGTTTTCACTCATTCTTTAAACAGAGATTCCCTGAAAGTCTACAATCCGCAAAGTAAAGAGATGGCTGTTGACATTTTTTTCAGTGAGTATTTTGTTCATTTTAAGTCTTTGCTTATTTACCTTGTTATTAATTCAGACTTACTTATAATATAATCAACAAAAGCCATAGAAGTGTAGTAATTGCTATATACTAGCACTCAATATCCTGAATATATATGCTACAATGGAAAGGTGCTGTTTCATATTTGTAATCAACAGAATTAAACTCTCCACAATGGACAAAAAGTATAGTGTTTGCCAAGTCTAAATCCTAGATCTATAAGCTTAATCTGCTCGTTGGAATCCACAACTTCAATTTGGATAGTAATAAATTGCTTAATAAACTCCAAAACTCCCAATTTCCATTTTCCTATGAAAGGTTAAATCTCTATAATCATTAAGTACAATGTGGCAAGCATACTGGTGACTGGGTGTACCTCTTCAGAAATACTCACTAAACCACATGAAATTGCTGATCTCTGACCACTCTTGACCAAAACAGCACTGTTATATGGTTCATCCTACACCTAAGAAGAACACGTTTTCTGAATTTGAGCTTAATATTCAGATTATTAGCCAAACTGTGATCTTCACAGCATTCCAAAATCTCCAACACCTGAGGCCAGGGACCTGTGTTCTAATCTGCACACTGTCACTTAGTAGATTTCAGATATGCTCTGAGCCTCTAACAGCTCCCTTTCTGAAAGGAAATTAAACTCCTGCCTAGATTTACAGGTTGGTTGTTAGAGTGTACCAGTATAATTCAGGTTTCACAGATTTAAAGCATCGCCAAATGTAGGAAATATTAGTTTATATCTTGCTTTGCAACCTCCACAATATGAGAGAGCAGAAAGAACTTTTTTGTTTTTTAATTGGATGAGATGAAGTTTGAAATCTAACTCCACAATATACAGTGTGCGTCCTTGGGGACACTGCCTAACTGTGTTTCTTAAGTTGTCTCATCTATAAAACTGGTAATGAGGGGGCAGTCACTCTTTTGCTCCTGCTAATTGGTTCCATGCAGGAATATGAGCCTGCTGTTGTCAAATTCTTTTTAATTTGTTTTAAATTAAGAAAGCTGCAAATATGAATCTAGGAATAAAGTGTCCTAATTTTTAGGTTGTTGGCTACTAACTAACTGTTTTCTGTTTTATTCTGTTTTCCTTTGCTTTATATTTTTTTGCAACACAATTCGGGATAAATAAAAACCTGATTTACAGCTTCAAACTTAGTGAAATGCCTGACACATTGACAGTACTAAACAATTTACTGAATGAATGCCCTTTGAATAATTAATAGAGGTCCCCTGAAGATTTCAAAGTATTTTGTGTAGCTCCTTTCTTACTTTGCATTTTCGAATTGTTTCCAATTTTTTAAAGAGCTGATTTTTATTTGTTCAATTTAGGTGCCTAAATAATAAGCCTCTTAAAGCACACAATATAAAAATGATCCTTTGTTACCCTTGCAAGTAAAAACAGCAAACAGATAATACATTTGTCTTGCAGGCAGGTTCACAATGTGGTGAAGAATTCCATCACTAACAGCTTGAAGGACCTCAACTTCCAGGCTGGAAGTGATACACTTCTCCCTCATGAACACAAACAGCCCAGCCGTCTAAATCTCCCACTCGTCTTCCTCTTCAGATTTGTGAGACTTTAAATGTGAAGATATTTATTTCTGTTCTGCAGGGCCAGGTAAATACTATCTCCTCTCTACATATATCTCCTTCCCTCTGCCACCCTGCCTCAACAAATCGTATAAAAAGCAATGCTTGTATGTGAGAAGCAGAAAAGGCATATGGGCATTTCAATCACAAAGTTTCAGTTTTATGTGTCAACCTTATCGTTTTCTATTTAATAAACCATTCAGCATATGGTACCATAGTGCACAGCCTTAAAGACATTCTACTTAGATTTGGTGATAAATCCAGGTACCTACCACACATCTGCCCCCACATTTAACTGACACTCACAGAAACAATTTACAAATATTCCAATGCATCCAAATATGAATGCGCCACTAATACTTGACAAGTGTCCACTAATGCTGATAATAGCATCATTATCATTTCTAATCTGCCACCAGCAATCAGTGCCATTCTTTGATGACACAAATAAGAACAGAGGATTAGAAATGAAGGCTTGCTCCTCAGAACACAGTATGAAAACTCAAACATCAAGCTGACATTTTGCCCAAACATGTACCAGATTTCCCAAAGATTAACCAGAAAAGTCTCTGTTGCATTCAAAATTGGATTTACTTGACCAAAAGAAAAAAAAAAATGATTTAGACAGCAAAGTTTGTAAAACAAAGCAGAAGAAGCAAAACACCATTATCTCTCTTCTTTTACATTTTATATAACATTGGATGATTTGAGATACTACTTCATAATGAAAAATATAAAAGTAAATGATGATAATGTGACAGAACTAAGAGGTGAAGAGAGGAGGAAGGACTTGGGTTCTGTTGCCATTATCTGCTTCTAAAGGTATCATAGCAAATATGGATACAAGGAATCCTTTTCATGGCCTATAACAAAATGCGAACTTTCTAAACAAGGTTGTACCCGAACTATATTCAGATCCCATGAACCAAAACGTAAAACCAAGGCAATACGCAGAGGAGCAATCCTATATAGAACCTCCCTTGTGTCTATGAGGGAAGACTCAGAGCCCCACTGAGTTACTTATAATATCTAATTTTAGAATGTCAGTGACAGGAGAATGTTTTAATTATCTTCTTTTTGTTGTTGTTGCTTAATTCCTCATCCCTAACACAGTTTCTGAATGCAGAAGGAAGAGAAGGAGCAAACGAGAGCAGGCAGCAGGCAGAAGACAGCTTAGTCATCTTGCCCTGTATCCCAAAGGAGCTTCGAACCAGCAAGGTGCAAGCAGGAACAGAAAAATGCTTCACGGACAGTAGTAATCAAGCAAAAACTGAAAGACTGGCATAAAAAAACAAATACTTTTTTTTTTAAGTTACAGGCACAATTTTCAGGGTGCCAGGAAGCACTTGAACATGCCTTGCTTTCTTTAAAAGCATTTTTCTATTATAGCCCAAGTGAAAACAACAGCTAAAATAAAACATTTATAATGATCCCAACCCCGAACACTATTTTTTACAACTTTATCAAGTTTTATATCATAAAATTCACCCATTTCAAGTGCACAATTCAATGATTCTTAGTAAATTTACTGAGTGGTACAACTATCACCATAATCAGTGTTAGAGTATTTTCATGACCCTAATAAGATCTCTAACGTGTATTTACATCCACCCCCATTCCCACTCTCAGGAAACCACTATTCTCCTTTCTCTTTTCTCTACCAATCTGCCTTTTCTGGGCATTTCATATAAACGGAATTACAGGATACTCCACCACTTTCTAAATATGTAACGTTAGTGAAGTCACTGAACTTTGCTATGACTCATTTTTCTCACAATAATCATACCTACACCTCACAGAGCTATTCTAAGGAATAAATGAGATCATCTATGTGAAGTGCTTAGAACCCTGGCTGGCACACATTGAGTGCACAATACACTAATTGTAAAGTAGGTAAGACCCTACCCCTGTTTTCTGGAAACTCCTCCACAGTTCCTATGCCAGTGGACCCTCAAATTCAACATGTCCCAAACCAAACTCTATAGCCTTCCCTTCAATACTGCTTTCTTCCTATGTCCCTTCACACAGGAAATACTAAAAGTATCCACAATCCTCAGAAATTTCAACAAATTCCTAAACTTTCTCACCCATTGTCTCTCCCATCTTCATGTTCTAGAATCTTCTTTACTCCCTCAAATTTGCTTCCTTCTCCTAATCCCCTCAGCTTTAGTTACAACTCTCAATGTTTCCCCTTATTTAGTTCGAAAGCTTCCTACCTGTTCTGCCTTCACCTGGCTCTTCTGGTCTATCCATCCTATTTCCATCAGAGGATTCGATCTTAAAATCCAAGCCTGATCATTTCTCTCCTTCAAGGGCTCCCCGCTAGCTTTCAGCTTAGCTCCTTAGCTTGTCACCCAGGGCCCATCACAAACTTCTTTCTCCTTGCTTCTGTAAGTTCCATCTCTGGCAGGTCTCCAGAATACATCCTTGAGACTGGTCATTCTGAACAACCTGTAGTTTTCTGAATGTGTGAGCCAGTCTTCGGGCTTCCGGCAAGTGAGTCAATCCACAGCATCTCCACGACTGCCATTCCCCTTTCCCAAATTGTAGCTTGAGTATCACTCTATTTAGCAGATTACCTGGGCCACGTAGCAGAATTTAGAGGTGCCTCTGCTATGCAAAGCTAAATGAGATAATATGCAAAAAGAAGCTCTCAAAGTGCCATCAACTCTGTGAGGCTCAATGAGATGCCTCCTCTTGAGCCCATGTTCAGCATCACCTGAGTTGGGGAGGGAAGAGAGGGGAGAGCGAAATGGCAGAGAGGAAGGAATGCCAGGATCTGAAAGGACTGGAAGGGAAGAGAAAAAATGGAAGAAGATAAAGGCTGCTCTCTGAGGACAAAGCACAAAAAATAAAGAGGAAGAAAGGGTAGGACCCACATCTTGCAGGAAAGGCTTTTCCTTTTTGGGCATGAGCCTTTAATAAAAATGTGAACCCTTTCTTTTACTTCTACCTGTGATGATAATCATACAATTTTTCTTTCTATTCTTCTTTATCTGAAACACTACCACTCACAGTGATTCTAGCTCTAATGTGGAGGAAAAATTTACACACTTCCATCTGCTGGAGACAACATTTCATTTCCGTTCTAAAGCATTCTCCACATTTACTGTCAATCAACCAAGAGTTACTTTTCAGGTTTTCCATCTGTTTTCATTTTTTTCTTTTCTTTCATCAGAATCCATGGAAAACGAGACTTATTTCAGTATGCCATAAATATCAAGGATATTTGGGTGAAAGAATCAGAGTTAAAAGAGGTATTAGAGATTATCCAAATCGGCAGTTTCCAACATTTTCTCCACAGACCGCTTTAAGTGTATCCACTGTTCTCAACCCAAGCCTAGCTTTCCAAAAGTTGCTATGCCTAACTCTGTCTTTTCACAATGTATTTTCCCATTTTACTAATCAAAAGTCAAAGCTAATAATCAGATTTTCTGAACATAAACTACCCAGTCCTACCCTTGAGGTTATAAAATTATTGATCAAAATCCAAGACAAAACAAACAAAATCTCAACATTTTGTTAGCTTATATGATCCTGTACTGGAAAAGAATAAGCTCCAGGGTTTTGTTTTGTTTTTTAATTTTTTTTTAATCTTTATGTATTTTTGAGAGAGTGAGAGAGACAGAGTGAGAGCAGGGGAGGAAGAGAGGGAGGGAGACACAGAATCCGAAGCAGGCTCCAGGCTCTGAGCTGTCAGCACAGAGCTCGATGCGGGGCTTGAACCCACGGACCGTGAGATCATGACCTGAGCCAAAGTCGGACACTTAACCGACTAAGCCACCCAGGTGCCCCATTAATAGAAGTCAGTGATGGACTCTCACTGTGAACTTCCATGTCCCTTCCTAGGCTTCCAGCTACTCACCCCAGCCAAACTCCTCCAGTTTAGAGAGGTAAAAGTCCAAAAAATATTATACCTCTACACTCCCAATGACCTTTATTTTTTGCCTTCTTTCTTCGTAGCATCTTAATAAATGCCTTCTTGTCCTACCAGGGGCTCTCATCCTGATGCACAGAAAGAATTTAAGGAGCCCATGCACTTAGATGGGGAAAAAAAAGTACAGCTTAGTTTTCTAGTCCTCAAGATATTTAGGATTACCTTTAATTATGAATAAAGGCAGCAAACCATGCAGTGACACCATGCAGATTCACAGACACTTTTCTATCACAGTGCAGTTGTTGCAAATTTCTCAAAAAAAAAAAAAATCATTTACACTCATCATTACTTTGATATTATGGCAGCTAATGGATCGGCCACTTGATTGTTACTAAATCGATTAATAAAGAAGAATGTGTATTACTACAATTAACTGGGGTTTTAGTATTTTGATAATTATATCTCGACTTTTTTGGCTTCTATGTTCTGTTTTATGCATTCAAGACAATTTGGGGGGAAGAAGTCCATTGGTTTTCCCAGATGGCCAAAGGGATCCATGGCCCAAAGAAAGCTGCTTTAAAAGCAAAATTGCCTCAGATTCATCTCTTGTCTATGCTGCAATGACCAAGATGGGGAAATACAAGTAAATACTTGCTGAAGTAAAGGTGCAAGCTCACACAGTTCCCAGGAAAAACACAGGATTCAAACTCAGATCTCCTGATCTCTCGTCTATTCCAGTACTTTAATGGACTGGGGTCAAGAGCCTAAGCCCCAGAGACACACTTGTGTGGGTTCAAATCCAATTCATCATTTAATGGCTCAATGACCTTAAGGCAAGTTACTTAACCTCACAGAGCCCATGTCCTCATTCAAAGTAAGTGCTTTACCGGGTTGAGAGGATTAGCTGAAAATAAATACACAAAGAACTCACTGTATTGTGCACATAATTATTAAAAGGACACAACAATCTACTGCATGCCTAATTATTATTTTCGTGGAGTTTTTCACGATACTATTTGTATTTTCATACAGCTTTACCATTGTCTAAAACTCCTCAGAACGGACTTTATTCTCAAATGAACTCGTGGCCCAGGAAGATCTGAGCTGGGAGCCAGAGCAGCCTCTCCCTGGTTCTTCCTTCCATCTTCAAAGTACTGCATCAGAAACCTCACTAGTAAGTCCATCTCTGAACCTCACCACATTAAGTCATACCACTTCCTCCTGTGTCACAGACTAGGAGTCTGGGGTTCTCTCTTGTCCAGCAAGGGAGCAGATGCAGAATTCAATATGAGAGAGGCTAATGTCTGAGAAGAGACAAGAGCCCCAAACAGGGGTTTTATCTCTGTATTTATTGAGCTCATAAGATATTACCCACACGGTAAACATGAAGAAAACAAGGTCTTACACACGTGAACATGGAGAAAACAGACAGTAATCATTAACCTGTACGTGTAAGAAGGGCCTGGAGCGCAAATGGAGTTTGTGATCAAAGTACAATAGTATATTGGCATCAGATGGAAAGTACTCATGATCCTATTACAATATCTCAGTGTGGTGGCAGCTTTTCACCCGAAGCTTTTTTCTAACCCATTTATGTAAGCAGAACCTATTTCTCCGCACTCCTGCCCTCATTATCTGCTAAGCCAAGCATCGTCATCCTGAGCAGCCTAATTTTTTTTTTCAATCTACCATCATCCATGCTGAGGACACATGTAAAACTCTGCAGTCACAGTTTTGAGTTCCACCAACCTAACGACCTGACATTTCCTCCATGAATCCTTTTCCAGTCTCTCCAGAGGTAATCTAATTCTTCTTACAGGCCCCCACTGGGTATTCTCATACCTCAGCAAAGTGTTCATTCATGTAGGAAACCAAAATATATGATGACTGACCAGGTTTTTGAGGTCCTTGAGACCAGAGAACATATGATTCATCATTTGCATGCCATTCCACTCACATAGTGCCTGGCATATTAGAGCAAACAATGCATATGAAGCTGAAGTGGATTTCATGCTCATAACAACACTATGAGATCAGGAATTACAGTCTTGTTCAGAGGTGAGCAAACCCTGGTTCAGACGAGTCACTGATAGGCCCATTATAATACGGCCAGAATGAAAACTTAAAGAATATTCTCAAGGGCATCCATTAGTCAATGATCCATCCTACTTGATTTCCCCTGGAGAAATAAAATATATGCCTTCTAAATGTTCCTGTTTTTAAATTCATTACTCATTTATCACATTCATAATAATCATAATTTATTCAGATTGAGATTTAGGTCCACAACAGGTAACCTGGAAGTGACTTGAGATGGAAATACTGAGCTGCCTGGAAGAGACAGAAGCATCCTTGCAGAAGCAAGAATCCAGGTCTCAGCTCGTTTATAGCAATCACCCTGGACTAAGCAAAAAAGATCAACTATGACAGCCAGACCTAAGAGAGCTACTAGAGGGAGACTGTCATGTACTTTGAACCACTGTAGAAGAAAACAGGGCATCCATGTTGGAAGCCATGCTTTCCTAGGTGACAGTTCAAAGTGATCAATGTGATTAGAACAGAGCCAATAAGATGTGTAGATTCAGATCTGAACCCCTGCCAGAGGCGAACTGTGTCTCGATTGATCACACAGCACCAAGCAAAACCTTTAAACCTAAAATGTGAACTGGAATGGAAACTTCAATATAAACACTGATTTTATGGCTATGATTTCAGCAGTATACATTTTCCTATTACACCCATAAACTATTTCACTGATATCAAAATACCTCCAAGCCTTACATAATGTAAGTGCTGCCTGGACACGTTCACATATCTCCGTATCTTTGGCTCACAGCAACATCAGCAATTCACAACTTGCATATCGAAAGAACTACAGAATTACAACAGGCCCAGAAGTGCCGCCAACAAATTTACTGCCTCTGTGTTATTTGTAAATTGATTGTTTCTTCTTTGGCTTCTGGCAAGCAGAGAACTGCATGTAAATGCATATAGATTACATACCTACTCATAAAATTTAACATTAGGATTGAACTTTCCCCAAACTCAGAATATCATGATACCTTTTAAACAAGTATTATAATATATGTTTGATTTACTGTGTCTCCTCTAGCTCATTTTTTGTAAATTGATTACATTACCTCCGGGTCAAAACCTTTCTACCTAAACGTCTGCTTTTACAATGTTTACCACCTGGTTTATGAATTAAGAATTTTTAATAGGCTCTTATTGGAAATCAAAATAAGATGTGCTTTTTTGGCATTGTTTTTAAGTAGAACAGATAGTTGGTTAAAACGTATTCCAGTTATTTATCAGGCCTTATAACTTCATCTCATATGCATATATAATTAGTTGTTTTTCAAATTCATTATTAAAAATAATACCAAAGGCAGAATTTTCCATTCAATAAGGACGAATTTGAGGTACAAGTTTTGAAAAGCCAGGGACTACCATTTTGTAAAACTCACATTTAACCCTGTAAGTTAACCCCATAAGTTAACAATACTCCTGAAAAGCAGAAGAAATCAGCCACAATCCTGTAGTAGGCAATCCTGGTCCTGACACCAATTTTTCTATCAGAGGACAACCATATCCAAACTGAAACCATCCTACAAATGGGGACTCTCAAAGAGTGTGGAAGATGGCAATCCAGTTCAAAGCAAAAAAACATACGGCCTTTTTCTTTGCCAATAAGGGAAAAAAAAAAAAAAAAAAAACCACCTCCTATCACGGCAGTGCATTCTTGAACACATTTTATCAAGGGTGCCTCCTGGGGAGCCCAAAGAAGAAAAAAGCATCAAGACGAGGCTGTCGACAACCAAGCAATGATGCAGAGTCACTTTGCAGGTGTCAAAACCTCAATCACAGAAAATGAGGACCAGTGGGCAGACCACATGGGAAAATGGATACCAGAAGAATACCAAACAGCTGCTCAGCAATGAGCTAAAGCAAGGCAGATACCCAGGGGGAGGTCAAGCAAAAACACTTGGAGAGCACATTGAAGCAGAGACTGAAACAATGTAACAAAGCAGCAGACAGCTGGGCAACAACTGCTTGCAAACACAGGCTTGGGGCTACAGATGCAGGGGGGCCAGGTTTCCAAACAGCTACACAAGCATCCCAGAGGCCTCCACTCGGAGAGGAAGCAGCAGGCACTTCCTGCAGGCCAAACATGACTGCCAGGGCCGCGTGGCGGGGGCACACAGCACCCGCACACAAAGACCCACTGTTGCAAGAAACCCACTGCTCAGCAACACGCTCGGGATCAGGGCACTGGTTAAGGCAAAGACAGGAACAATCGTAGAGATGTGGGGTCCATGCCACAGTTCTCCAACACTCGCCTGAAAGTGCTTACCCTAGTGTCATCTGAGGAGAAGTTGGCAAAATTTTACATCTGTGAGTCTGACCTTGAGCTGTAACTCCCAACAATTCTTAGGGCTAGGTTTCCCGACTAATGTCAGGGAACCCCTGAGCGTGCCCAGCTGTGCTCTCGGGGATCAGGAAGACTGCTAGAAGAATTTTAAATGTGCGTTTCTCTTTAGATTGGGCGTTGGTAAACTTTTTCAGTTTAGGGCCAGAGAGTAAATACTTTACGCTTTGCAAGCCCAAGGTCTCTGTCACAGCTACTCAACTCTGCCACTGTAAAGAGAAAGCAGCCACAGATAATACCTACACAAGTGGGTATGGCTGTTTATAAAAACATGCTATATGGTGGGTTTGGCCCACAGGCCTTGGTGCCCACTCCTGATGTAGGTGGTGATCCAAATCCAATCTGCACACGTAGAGCCACATGAATGCTCTACCCCATGAGTGACCATCTCATGCCTATGTAAGCCATGTGACTTCTGAGATTGCATTTAGCATCCAGTTGGCACAAAAGAGTGCCACTCAAAGGGCAGTAAGGATAGAATGGAAGTCGACATCCCAGGTTCAGTGGACGTCTGTGGTCTCCCCCTGCCCCCAGAATACCTTGCCCTTCCTTCTAATGGAGCCCCTTTTCTTGTGGTGAACCTATTACATGTAGTGTGGGACGGGAAAACCAGCTTTCTCTGTACTCATATGTCAGACCAGAGGTTCAGGCAGGTGACTACACCTGGCAAAAGCACCCCAATTGGCTAGTAACTGTGTTTCCTGGATGAGCTTGTAATCAATCTAAGTTAGGATAAGTAAGGTCCTCCCTGGAGCATTTCCGGGAGAGCTAAGGAAGGAACTTTAGGCTGCCACTGGCCACGATAACCATGATGGCCAGACCATGAGATAAAAAAATCAAGTCTTCATAACTTCAACAGGCCTCAGGTTCAGACAAGCAAAGGGATCTACCTTCCCTGAATCGGACATTTTGTCACTTACAACCAAAAGTCCTTATTACCGAAATACATAATACACCAGCAAAAACAAAGGCCCAGTGACAATGTGTGAGTAACAGTTCAAAGCCACAATACAGGCCTGCCAAACTCCAAAACCTCCACACCCGTAACATGTTGCGAGCAGAGATGTTCTGATATCTCATGTCTCCTCTTATGCACAGAGGAAAGTAGGCTAATCTTTCCACCTCCCTTCACCCCAAGCTGATGTACCTGGGTTTCCTTTTCTTCCCACTTGCACAGGACAGAAATTCTCTCACCCTCCCTCCACATTCTGCTACTCACACCAAGGGAGGCCAATTTCTCTTCACCTTTCCATTTCTAATACACTCACATTTCTTGTTCACCTCTGTCCCCAGCTTATTTTAACACTCAGCATCACTGGGAACAGAAATCCTCTAATATAATCCTAAATAGCTTGTATGATCCTATAAATGGACACTATTCCGGTCTCTCTGCTTTGGATCTCACCTACTTCTGACAAGTCTCAAAATGCTATCATGGAACTCAAGGCCCGAGTGTTCCAGCTCGTGGCTCTCTCACCAATTCATTTTCCATTCCTCTCTCTCCCTACCCTCTCCTCTGGCGCTATGCCCTGTCTTTGGACACTGTGCCTTTCTCTTCCTGTACATTTTTTTTCCCCAGATAGTCCTCCCCCTCTATCATCTTTATCAAGCTCATTTGATTGGTTCTTCCTCAGACAGTTCTGACACGTTACTCCCTCGCAGCCTGGGTCAAGTACTTCTCTTGTGTGCTCACTTAGAAGAGTAAGCATGCCTCTATTTGAGAGAAACTACTTATCTGGTCTGTCCACCAAACTCTAAGCAACTGGAGATTATGGATTACATCTTCTTCTCGGTAGATGCCCCAAGATTTAACAGGGTTCCTGACACAGCTAGGCATTTACAAACACTAGCTAAAGGAATAGGGTGGTGACATAGCTGAAAGCATCCCACAAGGATGCTTTCTTGGGAGACAACACATTTCTACATAAGAATGACTAAACACTTTGAAACCAAAGGCCAATGCCTATTTGAGCTGATTTCCCAAATTGAAAATAAACCACACTCAAATCTCTCTCCCAAATTTTGAATACAATTCTCATAATTTTACACTATAATTTGCAGAAATCAGAGTACTTAAATGGTAAACATACCTTTACCCTTCTTTTCTTTCCCTCACTTCTAGTAAAAGGAGCCATTTCTGGCCTCTGAGATAAGTGCTCATGAGCAAATATATAACAAAACAATTTACAAAGGCATCACTAAACATCCTTAAGTCTTTTGGTTGTTACGGTACAAAGACAATTATCTCCTTATCATTTTTTGTTGCTTTCTTAATTTCCATTCCTTGCCCTCTTTTTCTGATATCAACACTGATACAGAAGTTAGTTTGTGAACAGCGCCAAGAGTTAGCAACCAATATGATTTTCTGGGGGGAAAACAATCCTTAAAATATAAATAATTTTCAAAAGCAAAATACAAATAATTTTCTTTAAGTGAACAAAAAAACCAGTAATATTTCACAAAAGAAATCATTCATCAACTTCCATTTACTCAAGAGTTTAAGAGAGAATACCATTCCAGTTTTCAATAGAATTATAGCTGCAGTGTTACTCTGACCTATTTCTACCAATTTCAGTCTGTTCTGGTAAACTCTTCCTGAACACACAAATAGCTTGCAGACATACACAAAAGATTTTCTTCAAATGCAGTAGGTAAGCTGCATGCAAAGCATTTACTCTATTTTTATATAGACTTCCAAAGATGCTTCAAGAGAAAACATTCAGGCTAAGTTCTGGTTTGTGTTTAAGTTTATATTCAAGTTTGGAATAAATAATATTTCTTGTCAAACCTTATGATGTACCAGAAATCTTTGAACTTCATTTTCAACCAGTTTTCATAAACAATGATGACACAGAAAGAAATAAAAGTAAAAATTTAAACTTAAGATGATGCTTAGTATTAAAAACCATTTTAACCTTTAAATATCATCCATGGTTCACCTTAAATCTACACGGTTTGCGGTATATAAGTAAACTGTCCAATTTAACAGTAAGTCTACTAATTCCTTCAGGTTTCCATTTGAAAAATAAACCTAATTCCCTCCCTCCCCACATAATAAATTCTCAGAATTCAAATTCCAAATACACAAAGATGAGGTATTTACAAAGATTTCTCATTTATAACAATAGCATTTTAAAACCATAAACAAGCTTCTATTTTACAACACACACCAAAAATTCAGCATGCGATCAAAATATATCATATAATCTTTAGAAAACACCATGGGGCTACTTCCACAAACAGTTAAATTGGAGGATTTCCATTCCTAACAACTTGTCTTGATTCCACCTCAAGAAACTGACAATCATGTGCCACTCTGGTTCCAATTCACAAAGATCAGAATCAAAACCACCCATCTTTCTTGCCTCTGTTTTCCCCCAACAAACAAAGTTCACCCACACTTCCCCATAATGACGCCGCCCCTATACCATAAAGGAAAGCACTGTATCATAAGCAAGAAAAGGACAAAACCCTCTGCAAGTCAACTTTGTCAGTTCCACCGAAGTTCATTCATAGGGATGTCATACTTCAAAACAGGATAATATCCTCCCTTATAATAGGTACCCACACCTTCCCATCCAACCCTCACCCTGCAGAAATCCAAATGCTAGTCCTTTGTTTAGTCCTAAAAATCAGCAGCTGAGGCATGTTTAATAAGGTCTTGAATTATTGGTTTCTTGTACTAATTTTAAATTAATTCCAGAGAGTTGAGGGCTACTCTGCAAAAACCATTTGTTATTTTCCTTTAATAAATTAAAACAGTATGACTGATTCTTTTTAACCCATCAGTAACAGAATCTGGTTTATTAAAATACTAAGTGAATTTTCACCTGAATATTCTAAAAATGTTCCAAGGAACAGATGTGCACCAGAGAAAACTAGGCTGCCATCCAACAAGAACCAAAAGTGCTCTCCTTTTTAGGAGCTTGCCACTTGCTGTTAGAATTTAGTTATCAATAGGAACAGAGTAAACATTCCAACTGCGAATAAGGTAACACATGGGAAATAAATGATGATTATGGCTGAGGTAAAAACATCTCTGGTTGATACGGTCTGTTTATTAATGTGCCTGATTTTTCACTCTATATGTGACAATAAGGTCAACGTTTTACTTAACATATTATTAATTACCCCAAAATGGCCAATTTCAAGCATATTTCTTGGGCAAATGAACCCAAATCCATAACCCTAGAATTGTGACCTGTTTTAAGCTGGAAGGGAACCTGGGGAATCATTACCGCCATACCTTGACTTTAAAAAGAAAGCTGTGTTACCAATATGGTAAACCTTCAATATATTTAGCTTATCTCGTGGTTTGGGGCAGGGAAGAGGGGGGCAATCTTTTTCTAGGCAAAAAAAAAAAAAAAAAAAGGAAAGCAAGAAATATTAGAGTTATAAGATTATGTGTTCTCTTTATATAGGGATTCGCTAGAAAAATGTTAAGCAAATGTGAAGAAAGATCTATTTTAATCAGGAGAGAGGTCAATATTCTTAAATGCAGAACCACCTGTAAATAAATTAATGCACGTTATAGGTCCTGGTAAGAGAGTAAGTTCATGAGAGAAAGCATAAAAAGCTTCCCAGAAAAGGTTTCAAAAAATAATAAGCTTTTATGTCCAGTTTTGCTCACTATAAAACAAAAGATATATAAGCATTTCTGGGATTCGGGCTAACTCTTAATTCAACATAACCTTTCACAATGAAACCAAAAACAATTGTGTATTTTCATTAAGCTTTTTCATTGTCTAAGATGCACATTATAGAGT
Source organism: Acinonyx jubatus (assembly GCF_027475565.1). Taxonomy (NCBI): domain Eukaryota; kingdom Metazoa; phylum Chordata; class Mammalia; order Carnivora; family Felidae; genus Acinonyx; species Acinonyx jubatus. Next base: position 103,520,702 of record NC_069387.1, on the reverse strand, counting down.
GGGACAGTTCTTAGAAGATGCTAAAAAAAATCATAATTTTGCATATACTCCTATGCACAGTATCATCAAATTTAAAGAAGAGTATCAATTACAAAGAAGATGGAAGAAATCCTAGTTCTGTTCTTCATATGCACTTTTAATTGAGTATACACTACAAACATTGTATTGGCAAAATTTACATGTGTGCATGCATGCATATAAAATGGTTAAGTTTCAGCATCACTTTTCCAAACTTATAACTCGAGGTGAAAATTACATTCCAAAATTCATAGTTAATATAATATATAGTTCACTGAACCCTTTCAGTTATCCTACATCTATCTGAAATTCTAAGTGAAAAATTACTAAAACAAGTTTAAATGTTTAATATTTGCTTTTGAAAGAAATGCCCCTAAATGCTCTACAATATTTCCAGATGTTATTATATAGTGATTTTCAACTACCAGCAATCAATAGTTAATGAATAATTTCTCAAGAGAAATATTTAAGTATCCTAGACAGACCAGACACTGTGCCAGGCACTAATTATGTAGCTTATTTCATTAAATTCTCCCCACAACTCTATCAAGGAGGTATTACCACTCTAATTTTATAGAACAGGGAGCAGAGGCTAAAAGAGTTTAAGTAACAATCAAAATTATACCATTAACAAGTAATAGTTCTGGGATTAAATCCCTAGATTATCTGACTTTGAAGTTTTTATAGTCTTATTGCCACCCCGTTGTTTGGAAAGGTTTAAAGAAGGAAATATTTTCTAATTAGTTGTAAAAATGAATCACCAGGTTTAGATATTAGGTGCTACTCTCCAGTACATATACTAAACATACTCACTGCAAAGTCTCATTACTGACTCACACAAACATTTGAACGCAGGAAAACTTTGGCTCATCTGACATACAGCTTTCCTAATCACCGAGCCTCCAGAACTGATCTGAATCTGCATGTATTCCCAAAAGAAAAAGGGCTGTCATTGAAGAGGGAAACCATGAGTACCCAGTAATAATACATCCTGCCAAGCAGAACCAAAGTACCAAAGATTATTTACACCCGATGCACTGTAATTGGTCCTTTTACTCTGCAGAAGGAAAAAAAGTGCTCAGATTGGCCAGAATGTCTATTCAAAATAAGCCTTCGTGCACGGAGACCAGAAGCATGGGGAAAGCAACAGAAAAGAAATACAGCAGAGCAAAAAACCGCTTCTGCCGTCAGACTAAGGACTGCTAACCAACAGAGGGTGGACAGAGATGAGAAGCAGAGATAGGGTGTGGGGGGTGCAACAGCTGCGGCAGCAGGAGCTCATCCACTGACTGGAAGTGGAAAAGTTAGCAACAGCTTGGAACGGGACACAGCTCTGTTTTCAGACGCTAATGTGCAGTGATAACTGAGAGTCACCTTCATGTCCAACACCCTCTACATCAAAGGGTATATACCCATGCAGCTTTTTAAAACACACACAGAATATCTGTCATACTATTTCACTTCATCCTCACTCTGTGGTCAGCAGTTATTATTATTTCCACTTCCTGATCCATTATAAGACAAAGTTTTAGAGAGCAAAGTAGCTCAATGCAGTAGTAATTGCAAGACTTAAATGCCAGCCTTTGATCTTGGCTCAATGTTCATTCATGATACTGCCTCTAGTGCACGGTATTTAAAAAAAAAAAAAGGAATAATCATTACCTATTTTAGAATGAGTTCTTTAAAAAGATGTCTATTAGGGAGCACCTGGGTGGCTCAGTCAGTTAAGCGTCTGACTTTTGGTTTCGGCCCAGGTCATGATCTCACGGTTTCATGAGTTCGAGCCCTGCATCAGGCTCCAAGCTGACAGTGCAGAGCCTTCTTGGGATTCTTTGTGTCCCTTCTCTTTCTCCCTCTCTGCTACCCACGCTATCTCTGTCTCTCTCAAAATCAATAAATAAGCTTAAAAACAAAAAAGATGTCTATTAGTAGGAAGTTAAAACTTCAGATATATGGGGCACTCATCTATTCAGAAAGCCCCCAAAATGCCCAAAGACTAAGGCATAAGGTGCCAGGTTAAAAAAATTACATGTGTTCAAGTATTTCTAATCCTGTGTAGGTACCTTCACATGACCACATCACCCAGTACCCTAAATATCATTAATATATAAAAATCTTTCCTACTCTCAGCTGCCTAAACACCTATTTTGTGGTGCCTGTCTAAAGTCTGTAAAGTCTTCACGTAATGTAAGTCAAGTTTCCTTACAAGGAATTGTTCAAAAGAGGCACAAACCAAAAACAGCACTGACTACAGAGACTCAGTGTAAGCATCAGTATTTTTCAAGTCCAAGCCTAAGGCAATTGCAGATCAGTTTATTTGTCAAAATCAGAATCCAACATCTGTCTACACACTAATGTTACAAAGGAGATGATATTGTAATACAAGATGGTGACAGATATTTCAGTAGAGATCATCTCCTAGAATTTCAACAGGCTCTGCACCTTTTCAAAATCTACACAATACCTCAAATCCACCTGATCAACTTAAAGATGTCATGATTGAACAAATGTGAAAACAAAACATAAAGATGAAATAAAATGGCCAAACTGCTACACAGAGAACAGGCACCTTATCCTCAATCTTATTCAATTCAGGAATTTAGGCAATCTTTCCAAATGTCTGTGAAACAGACTGAGCTGATGTAATACATTTAAATGAAATAGGGCCTCCTTATTACTCAAGGTGCGGTCCATGAACCAGCATCATCTGTTGCACCTGTGAGAGACAGACATGTACTCTGAGCCCCACTCCAGCCAGAACCTGCATTTTTGAAATATATTTTTCCTTTCTTTTTTCCTTCGAGTTTTTATTTTGATTCCAGTATAGTTTAACATAGTGTTATAGAGGTTTCAGGTGTACAATATAGTGATGCAACACTTCCATACATCACCCGGTGCTCATCATGACACATGCCCTCCTTAATCTCTGGCACCTGTTTCACCCATGCCCCCACCTCCCTCCTCTCTGGTAACCATCAGTTTGTTCTCTATAGTTAAGAGTTTATTTCTTGATTTGTCTCAGAACCTACATTTTAACACCCCAGGTGATTTGCAGGTAGAAGGGAGTTTAGGAAGCACTGATTTAAAAAAAAAAATATATATATATACCCGGATGGAAAGAGATTCAGGGGGTGCCTGGGTGGCTCAGTCAGCTGAGTGCCCAACTCCTGATTTCAGCTCAGGTCAGGCACTGAGCATGGAGCCTGTCTGGGATTCTCTCTTAAAAGAGAGAGAGAGAGAGAGAGAGAGAGAGAGAGAGAGAGAGAGAGAGAGACACCCAACAAGAGGCCCAGGCCCAGTTCAAAAATGTATCTTTAGGAGAAGCGCGGAGAGATCCCTCTGATTTGAAGAAACTAGAGATTTAAAGTGCATTTTAAAAGAGTTCCTAAAAGGCAATCATCCATGTCAAAGGATGAAGGCAGGGAGCAAATGATGAGAGAGGACAAGGTCGAAAGCCCCCTTGTCTGCCACAGGCATCTCAATCTTATCAGGCATGAGTTCCAAAGGAGCTACTAGCTACTCTCTCATAGAAATGGCTTGATGACATACAGGAGGTTTCCAACAGTGAAATTTCAGTTTCTGTTCAACGCGAAACGAGCGCCCAAAACACCACTGCTTTTAAAAGAAAAAATACAGACTCTTAAATATAAAGGCGAAGGAAGCAACCCTAGAGATGCTTTCTAATGGGATATTTAAATGAAAGACTAGATATTTGTGGCAAAGTATATTTGGTAATTTCAGGCTACACACCGGTGTCTTTCATAGATTTTCTTCAAATCTTAAATTCATTTTCTTTGGTTAAATCAGTACATAACCCTGTGGGAATGGGTTAAAGTATAAAACCTTATTTCTTTAATATCAATTCAGTGACACAATTCAGCACCATTTTTTTTTCCAATAGAATAACCTTCCTATTTTAAATGAGGTTTACCAAATGAATTCAGGTATACCGGTTTTTCACATCAGCTATAAATAATTGCCTCCCTCTAAAGGGCCTATTTCTGCAAATAAAAATGTCTTTTTGCCTGATTAAACTTCTTCATCATCTGAGAACTTTTCTTCTGCAAATTTGTAGTTGGAAAATTTGTCATTAGAAGCCTGCTTTGTCAAAATGAGCTCTTTTCAATTGCTTTCAGAGAGCAGTCCTATAGTTAATTATTTGGAGGAGGAGGGGAACATCCTCTTCTAAAAGAAGTACACTTGACAAAATATTTGGACCCAAGTATTCTACCTTAAGACTTAAGACATCTTTTATAATCCAAGGCAGTAGCCTCAGTATGTGCAATACCTTTTAAAACCTAAAGATAATGGGGCGCCTGGGTGGCGCAGTCGGTTAAGCGTCCGACTTCAGCCAGGTCACGATCTCGCGGTCCGTGAGTTCGAGCCCCGCGTCAGGCTCTGGGCTGATGGCTCAGAGCCTGGAGCCTGTTTCCCTTCTGTGCCTCCCTCTCTCTCTCTGCCCCTCCCCCATTCATGCTCTGTCTCTCTCTATCCCAAAAATAAATAAACGTTGGGAAAAAAAAAAAAAAAAACCTAAAGATAAGAAGGCAGAAGTAGCCAAAAGACAGTTTATAAAACAATGAGAAAGGTCTCCAGATGAGTATTTCAGCTGCCAGCATTACCTCAAGAACCACTTCCCTTAAATGGCTTTGTAATGACAAGCATCTTCCCCCAAACTAAAAGTGGTCGAGCCTGTCAATGTAATCTGTAAAGCCACCACCTATGTTATCCCCTGTTGCAGACACAATCTGCAGAGATAGCGCTTCAACATGCACCGACATTGTAATGAATTAAACTACTGACTTTCAGTATTAATCCAAGAGATGCCACTAACAGAAAAGAAAGCAGGGTAGATCTGCCTTCATTGTGGGACAAATTGGAAATTAACAAAAACAAGATGTTTACTTTTCCCAAAGTGTTTTCACTTATCTGCCTCTCTCCAAGACTAGTTTTATAATCTAGGGTTTATAATAGAAATTTAATAATAATATGCTTTGTAACAATGTTCTAAACATAGACATAGAACCCGACCAAGAGATTAAAGCAAAAACAAACAAGGCTATGGTCTGTATCCTTTCAGTCTCTTAATAGAATACTTACAAGCAATTCAAAAAAGAAAACAAAATTTCATAAGACACAGCTGTAAAAAATTTTACTAGACTTACTCATCTTTAAAAAAAACTTATTTTATAAAATGCAAACTTGTGAACTGCATTTAAAATTAATAACCAAAGAATTCCAAGAATGCAGGGTTATATGGATTGCCATTCTTCCCACTGGATTTTTAAACAATGCTGAAACATGGCTGTTTGAAATACTTCAGTATCATCATTTAACACTGTTCAAAATGTCAAGAGCCATATTGCGCCCCAGTGGCCACTCTTCAGCAAATAACACATCCTTTGAAGTTAAAATACTCCTAAATGATGCCAAGGGAGAATTTCTAGGAGACTACAGTCAAAACTTTCTACTTCTGAAGAAATCAATAATCTGGAATCACAATTAGCAATAAAGCAGGTTTGTTACCAAAACTTGGAAATTTTTCAGTTTCAAATGTCAGTAAATTCCTTTTACCCTATGGCAATAATTTTTATACACTGTTTGCTAATGAAATCATAATCACAAGCCTGTAGTGAACTTGCTGGGTTTTTTTTTTTTTAACATGATGTCTCAGTGAAATAATGACACATTTATTATAATAAATGCCACAGAAATGAAGGGCAATCATCAAAGGCAAAGGGATAGGACAGAACCATTTCATTTTTCCCAACACCTAACACACAGCTGCTATTGGAAGGGCACTAATGTACGTTTCATTTGACAAATCATGTAATTTAGTCAATCTCCTGAACTATAACTACATGCTGGGCCACGCCTCATATCCTGCCTCACTCTGATATCACAAGATGCCCCAGCAAAGAAAACAAGAAACAAAAGCTTACATCAAATTATCATAAGCTCAATAGCATCTCCTCTGCCAAATACTAAGGTACTCTTAAAACAGATACTGCAGCACTGCCCTCAAGCAATGTGGCATGTGCATACCTTTATAATCAATAAATGTACATATAATTTCATTTAATTCCACAATAAAATGGAATCTAAAGGTGAACTTTTAGAATAAATAAGTGTACATATAATTTCATTTAATTCCACAATAAAATGAAATCTAAAGGTGAATTTAGAATTTTCAATTCTAATCTCTTTTCCATATTAATTTTTTAGACCTGAGCCAATAAAAATCTCTCTGCTCATCTCATCTTTAAAATAATCATTCTGGTCATTCAAATTAACTGCATCTTATGAAATGCCCTTAAAGAAAACAAACTACTCTAAAAACACGATAGCAACTTTTAATGTAGCATCTTGAAAACCAATCACTTCAGTGTTCCTGCCTTTTTCAAAATTTTTTCTGAGTAGTTAGGCTTACTCATTTCTTTCCCATTTACCTGTAAGAAAAAAAAAAAAAAAAAAGTCATGGTTGAACCCAAAATTGTAATCCCAAAGAGTTTCTAAAAGACTGAAACAAACATTTATACATTTTGCTCCAAGAAACCTTGAGTACCAGAGAAACTGACAAATATGATTGAAAAGTTAAACTGTCAGAGAGGAGGAAAGGAGATCAATAGAAATTTGATAGTGCTGCATCTTGATGGAATTATCTGCCTAGAAACTACAGCCAAAAAAAAAAAAAAAAAAATCTTTGAGGCAAAAGCCTTCAATCCCCATGACCAGTGGAGGCAAATCTAGTTAACTCAAAGTATTCAACCACTGCTTCCCTCCATGGAAAACAACTGATCCAGACAAACAGGAAAAACACATTTGGGGAGAGGTATTCTAAAGCTTCTACATGTATGAATACAGTGCCAGTGAGCACCAGACCAACAACAAGGCCAGTTCAAACCACCTACCATGGACCCTCAGCACAGCTGTTCTGGGAAAGAAGCCAACAGAGTCCCAATAAAAGTTTTAAAATACGAGTATCAATCAAAATAAACATGACTAAATGCAAGTGAATCTGCTAAAGTACAATCTATCAGCATTTTTATAAGTTTATCATCAGACTCCCAGATTCAAAGAGTTTACAATACCAGCTATAGTACATTAGGAAAGGACAGACCGGTAACGATGTTTGCTGACGAGGGTGAACAGCCGCTGTTTGTATTATGCATCATATATATGAGAAGCCTATGTGTAGGAGTATTCATAATTAGTGAATTGCTGAACACAGTCATTTATACCTCAAAAGTACATACAAATAAAATCTTCAAAGAAACCATCTAGCATTGTGCACAGTTACACCTGTAATTATTCAAAGTATGATGCCTTCACGAAAAAACAGAACGTACCCAGTTCCTGGTCATATGTCTCTCCTCTTTTTTTCAACCAGGCTCCACATGAGAACAGCTATTCACAGAAGAGGGGTGTTTACATTCAACAACCCATTTGTCCTTTCCATCAAAGCTGCCACACATGTCACTTTGTGAAGCCATTAAAGTAGGTACCCAAAGCTACGTGATATTTAGCTTATAAGAAAATAATCAAAAAACTTAAAAGGTATATGTTATTGTATTAAAAGCATGGTAAGTGAGAATGATAAAGTTATTAGGTTTGTCAGCCACACATTTTTCAGGGTGACAAGGGTAAACTATGCCCTTTCCTAACATTATGAAGGTGCCTGTTTTAGAAGATATGCTCCCTTTGCCTATGATGAACAGCTGGAACACCATGGGCATTTTTAAAGAAGTGCTTTTAGCATGCAGAAGAGCAACAGAGAGATTGGGAAGACAAATTGTGCTCCTAACTGAAGTCGGAACCCAAAAGGTTCTAGTTGTTTCAGAATTATAGCATCAGAGAATTAAGTGTTCCCCTAGGGGCACATTAGTACTAAAAAACTAAATGCAGATGACAAAAAATGTAAAACAGTAATATATAATAATATAGCCCCCCACGTCATACACACACACACACACACACACACACACACACACACACACACAATAATAATATTGTTATTATAACATAGAGAGAGAGAAACACAACTAAGAGACACATGGCTGGCAAGCAGCAATTCTCCGTATCGCCTTTATACATGGCCATTCAGTGCTTGTCTTTGGGTCATTTGCTAGGATAAACCGCATGTGACAGGCTCATCGGAAGTAAGGCAAAGTAGTCCGTACTGGCTTCACCTAATTTTAATTTACTATTAAGAGATGTATTTGTTCAAACTGCAAAATGAACCTGTCCTGCATACATTTGATCAAGCTTAGCTAGAAAATAAAATACATTAAAATAGTTCATAAACTATAAACTGTATCCACTTGCATTTTTTTCAGTAGATCATAAACTCAGGAGAGAAAATCAGAGTACAGTAACACCCCTGTACACACTGACTTCTTCCAATAAAAACCTGAGTAGGCAACTTTGATACAAAGCAAACTCCTTCCTTATATATTTTGATTATATAGTAATTCTTCCTAAACATGCTTTCACTAAATACCAAGCAGGACTTCAATGGTTGAACATACTAGAATCCTAAGGTAACAATCCCAGACTGTTCTCCTGCAAGCCTATTAGAATGTTTTAGAGGGAAGTTAAAAGAGTGACTGATCATTTCATAAGGAATTCTTATCATACCAGGTCAAAACCCAAATGGACAATAACTTTAAAGGGGCCAAGCAGAAGGAATAGTTGAATACCCTTAGAAAAAAAAAAAAAAAGATTTTTAAAAAAAGTTGTAATATCTTAATTCCTCCATTCCTTCATTTTAAATGCTGTTAATCAAAATCTTTATGACTTTAGATTAACTCATGTTTCTATAAAAACAGATTTATATTCACATCCGAACGAACACTAAACCAGGAAAGTGCTATTAAGAGTTGTCGTAGTTTTGACTCAAAAGTTGAAATTTCAGTTGTGGAGCTGTTCTTCCAAGTTTCACACGATTGTTGCACAATGGAATAGCTAAGAAACCTAACAGTCACGTTGACGATCAAGGTTGGTTTTAACAAACTGCAAAATGGACAACAAGGAAAAGAAATTTCAGAGTACCACAAACCCACTTCCCACTTCCAAATACTCAAATTATCTTTTTTTTAAGTAATGTATGATTTTATTCACACAAGAATAAAAATACGTATTAGGTGCATTATCTTCTTGTTTACGTGTTACACATCATAAAGGGCTAGCTATCAATTAGATGATACGTGCAACATGAAATCTGACTACAGAACAACAGTTCTGGCATACTTCTGTTGCTTTGAAGGACACAGACTCCTCTCTGAGTGTTATCTCTGTGCAAAACCTAAGATAGGATTTTTAAAGAGGACATAGTGAAAATGATGCAATGTTATCCTCAACAGACATATAAGAGGGCACAGAATTTGGGGTCAGCAAGTTTTTTTCCAGTGACCTAAACACCAAATTTCCCCAGAAAATGAGAGAGCCCTTCAAGAAGTCATCATTCATCATGACTTCAAATTTGGCCAAGACTGCACATTTATAATTCCAATTGTACTCTAACCACAATTTAAGATTCAATACAATCATGGCTAGACTGAACGCAAGGGGATGGAGTGGGGGGAGGGGAGTGGGGGGGCGGTGAAGCTGAAACTATATATGCTTTTTCATCAGATATGATGAACTCTATTCTTCCAAGCCATATTCTTAAGTTTAGCATTAAAACAGTTGTAAAATATTAAGTTTTACCATAGGGAAATCGATTTTGCTATGAAAAAGTTTCAGATTACCACTTAATCTCAACCAAGTTACATCAAACAGTGAAAGTAATTATATATATAGTTTACAAAGTAAACTTGATCACCATATTTAAAGGAAATGATAACTTTGAGAAGTACCACAGCAATAATGTTTAAGCTGAAGCAATATAAAGCCCTCCTCTAGCAAATGCCAGATTCTTCAGCTAAAATGCAGTCTTGATTTAGTTAAGCAAGTCAAGCGTAAGAGCCATCTCCCTTCTCGCAAGCTCCCAGCACTGGCCTCTCCTTCCAGAACTGTATTTCACAAAGTTCCTGGGGGGTAGTGGAATGCACACATGCAGTTTACACAATTTTTTTAAACTTGAGTCTCTGTAGTCTGAAACGCAGTACTAGAAGTAAACACATTATCATCATCCTACAGTTTCCACTTGACTCCTTAGCTCTCCCCCAGTTCCACATGGAGCTGTGAGTTAGAGAGGGTAGATACAAATTATATCCAAAAAGCCACAATTTACAGAGCACTCTGGCACTGAATCACCTGCACATGCCATGCAGACATCCAGTAAGTTCCACACTCCTATTAACAAGTGTATCAGAATTTCTAGGATACATGAAAACCAAGTTTGATTCTGTTAAGACTTCATGCTCTTTTAAGAGCATACAACTGTATGTGCAGTTCTGCTACTAAGAAAACTGGACTAAAAATACACTTCCAAACCATAGCAAAGTATAATTTATATTTACAGGCTCTCAACATCATATCAGTATATAATGTCTATCTATGTATCATATATTGAGCAAGCTATCAATTAGATGATATGGACAACTCATCACATTATGTTCATCTACGTAGCTAAGTCAGGAATTTTGACATTGCACCCAACCTACAGTATGTAAAGAACTTACGACGATTGCCCACCATCAAAGCACAACTAATTTATCATCTCCTTCACACTATTCTCCCCAAGTCACACTATTCTCTCCTAATGCTCCCGACTGATGATTAAGGAACACAAAATAAGCATTAAATCTATAGAAAAATGTATGTGCAAGTTTAGTTTAGTTCAAGCCTTCATCTTTACAGGATACGTTCTTCTGACATGTATTTTTTACAGAACTGGACAGGAATAAAGGACAGCATACACTGAGAATGCTTGATTTATCACAGCTTTCTACAATACTTAGCATATTACAGTTAAGTTGCTTTTTTTCCAAGCTCTTTATTCTTGGCTTAAGTGATTACTTTTCAAACTGTCCCCAACAGAAACGGGAACTGCTCAGATTCATCCCTGAGTTCATTTTAGTGAAAAGTCACCCATCTTTGGAAGCAAAAGTTTTTCTTCCAATACCCTAGAAATAGCAGGTGCACGGTAACAAAAAACTGGAAGGAACAGAAGCAGCTCACCCCAGTCTTACACAAAGAATATTTATTTCTCAGAGCATGTAGCATAATTGCTAAAACATATACATTGCTTAAAAGTTGAGGAAAAGTTTAAGTCTAACAGTGGCTTCCTTATCAACCAGTCTCTGATAGAAACTACATAAAATGCATTAAGAAAAGTTTGCTTGATTTCGTAGCAGACATGTGGCTGTAAATCAAGATTCACAGATTTCAAGCATACATCCATGAACATGCTTTTCCCCGTAGAGTGGGCACACCAGAGATGGCTAATTACCACCCAGAAAAGATTCTGCCTTCATGATCAGCCACTCTAACTTCACTCTCTGCCTTGCCCTGACCCTGGGGATCCATTCACTTTCCATAGCCCAGAGAGGCTGCTGAAAAGCTGTCAAAGTAAATCTGTGCTCACTTTTTGGATGGTTTAATTTCAATGGAGCATGAAACACCCCAGGACGGTTAATAAGTTTAGCCAGGCGTGCTGTTCTCCCTAATATATTTTAATTATGCATCTGTTTTAATTGTAATCAGATTAAGTCACCGGAAAGGCACAAATTGGAATTTTCCCTAATGGCTATCGGAGCTTTTCACCAGTTTCTAAACACTAACAACGTTTAAAAAATAGGTAGAGACACCAGCACAACTGTGACATTTTCCAGAAATCGATGCAGTTTCTTTGACAACACAGTTCAGGTCTCATTAGCCACCCAAACTAGCCCAAATGCAGAAGACAACTTCAGTCTCTAGGGGCGTCTTCTTCCTCAATTAGCACAAAAGAATCGCTAACGTCTAATGTAAAACTCCCAAACAGAAATGAAAGCGCAGGCTTTTATAAAAGTGCTACTCCATCGATTGGTGAGGGAGGAGGGGGGAGTCGGAGTGTCCATCAGCAGCATTATCTTGGCTCAAAGTAAAGTACCGTACACGTCAAATGGGAAAGTTGGAGCAGAGGACGATTCTCTCCTTCCACTATTTTGGTAACTGTCAAAGGTGTGTGTGTGTGTGTGTGTGTGTGTGTGTGTGTGTGTGTGTGTGTGTGTGTTTCCCTCGGGAAATAAAAGTGTCCCATCAATAAAAGGAAACGTCACAGGGAAGACCTTTTCAGAGGAGGGGAGCGGTTTCCTTCCAGCCCAGACCTAAAATCGCTCAATGTGCACCAAGAAATACGTAAGACTTTTTTTTTTTTCATTTAATACCTTGATTAAACAGTTTCCCAAATTGCTGTGATTTCCGCTAGGATACGTAAGCGTTCACCAACAGCCAAGAACCAAGAGAAAGAACCTGCCGCAAACTAGGAACCCAAACTCCTTCAGCCCGCCCAGCGCGCTCGCGTCCCGGTATTTGCTCTGGGTGTTGTTTACGCTTCTCCTAAACCTTCAGGTGCTGGACCAGTTCCTGTAAGACGCGCTTCAAGCCTTAAAGTGCGGGAAGCTTCTGAGCCACCGCGGAGTCCCCACGGAGCCCGTCGACCCCTTACCTGTCATCATAGCAGAAATCCGCACTCAAGGTGTTGAGATACAAGGCGAGCCCCAGAGCGCTGCTCACCAACTCTGCAATCATCTCTCCACCGCCTTCCCTCCGGCTCGGCTCCCAGCGCGAGGGCAGCAGCGGCAACAAAAAACAGAAGCATCAATCCCCACCTTCCGCCGCCTTCTCCTCCCAGCTTCACTTTTTCCTAGCTCCCCACCCTCCTGTCCCTCCCTTCCTCCCTCGGGTCCTTGCAATCCGCCGCTCTCCTCCTCCTCCTCCTCCTCCTCTTCCTCCTCGCGCCCGTCTCCGCAGACCCTGCGTCCTCTTCGGGTGCGGGCTCACACCACGCTCCCCATGCCCGGCGCCCGCGAGCGGCTGGCGGCTTTCGGGTTCCGCGCCCCCCGGCGGATGTACAGGGCTGGTCCTTCGCACGGCTCGCGGCCCCCACCCTAACCCATGGCAGTTCGGGGCGCCCTAGGTGAGGAGTGGGACTCGGAGGAGGTGGAAGAATGCGGGATGGGGACAGAGGGACCGGACCCAGCCGGACTCTGAGACCAGCTGGAGGAAGAGAGAGAAAGAGGGGCGGGTGGGAGGGACGAGGCGAACCGCCTCCCCTCGCCGCCTCCCGGGCGCACGGCTCCGGTGCTGCTCCGGCTGACTCCGGCTGCCACAGCGGCTGCCGCTCATTCACTCTTTATTAGCTCCCTCCCAGCCTCAGCCCCTTCTCCGGTGAAGTGAGGAGCGGTGGCTGGAGACTCCAGAAGCTCCCGCGTGGGGTTCTCGGCGCGGCCCCCCGCGCCTGCGTGGCCAACCCTCCATCCCGGCTTTGCCCGGCCCCTTTCTCCACCCAGATCCTCCCCTAAGGCTCCTCCCACACCACCCCCTGGCTGGAGGCTCCTCCCACCTCCCCACGGCCCCGGGCTCCTCCCACCCACCTCCCGCCCTCCTCTTGTTTCCTTCACCTTCGATTTCACTCCGGAAAGCCCCCGGGACCCAAGGGCGACTGCTGGAAGACAGCCCAGAGGGATAGCTGGAGTGCGCCCTGGGAGTAGGAGCTGTTAGAGAATCGACACCGAGGAGGACCCGGTCGCTCGCGCCGCTGCTGCCTGGCAGTGCCTGGCACCGACTGGATCTCAGCCCCAGCGCTGACTGTGCCAAGCTCTGCCAGGCGTAAGTCCGGTCAGCTGGAGGGACTTCTGGGGACCGAGAGAGGAAGAACAGGTTTGGCGAGGGCTGCAGCTCGGTGGCCACAAACATTCACGCGACCTCTCATACACGCTCACAGCGAGTGAGTCGAAATGGGAGGGGGTGTTGGAGAGCTTGGGGGGCATCTTAGGAGGGAGAGATTTCAGCTCCGAGCCTACCGTCGTCCCGAATGTCAGTAGAAAGACGCATGGGAAGGAGAATGTTCCCGCAGTCAGGTTAAAAAGAAAGGACCCCCGGAGAGGAAAGAAACACATACGCACACACCGCAGCTGCGGGGGCCTTTCGTGGTTTCAGGGGGGACTTTCAGGCTGACTGGAAATACAGAGAAGAGACGCCTCTGCAGCCCGGTACACCGCTATCCTCAAAACCTAGGAAGGCGGGAAGCTAATGCCCTTTCCTTTCCGCCCGGATGCAGGACTGGATGGAAGGCGTCCAACCTGATAAATTATGGTGTAGAAGAATGGCCTGTGTAGACGAGCTCTGGGTACTAAAGTTGCAAGACCAAAGAGGACGGTGGGCTGCCTGCCACACCTCCTCCTGGCTTGGCCCCTCTCTGGCTGGGCGATGGGCTCCCGTGGACCAAGATGAACACTACTGCAGCGCCCCCTGCTGCATGACAACCACAGTGCTTGGAAAACAGACCCGGAGAGGGCTGACTGACCCCGCCCCACTCCCCTCCGCCGTCCAAGGGAAGCGCCTAAGTAGCAAGCTTTCCAGGACTCAAATCCAGGGCAACAAATGTAATCCTCTGGATGTCTGGCCATGGCCTGAGAAGTAAATACTGTGGTTTGGGTGTCAGCAAAACAAAACTCCGTCTTTTCCTGATTTCACAAAAAAATCTGTGTAGACACGGATGAAATGGTGAACATTTATTATATTTATTTTGCCATGCAAGATGGACCCATTTTTGTTCCCTGAGACAAACGTATGTAAAACATACAAAAAAGGGAGTTGTATCTTTAAAGCCAGACACTGATCTTTTAACTTTCTTTTTTTAACTCTGTAACCTCTGCTCACTGTTGCAAAGTTTAAAAAATCCTGTTAATTGACCCATCAAGTTCCTCTATATCTGTATCCCTCCACTGTATTTACATGTTGGTATTGGATCCTAGCACACTGGATGAAGAGCACCCAGGAACTGAAGTCCTCACTGTGCTATTATTACATGAGAAACCTTTGGCCAGTCCCTCAACCTCTTTGTGCCCCTTTTGTCTCACCTATACAGCAGTGATGAAAATAATATCTGTGGGTACTATTATTATGAAGATTAAAGTAATTAAGGTGTGAAACACCTAAGTGCAATAGAAGTGTTAATAATAATAATTATAATTATTATTATCTCCAACTTTCTCCTTTCCTTTTAGTTGTTCACTAAAACCTAGATACCTCCAAAATGTAGATCATGGCGCCCACATGGCCCCAACCCTATTTCTAACTCCCTTATTTCCTGCATGGACTTAAGCAGTACCCTTATTTCTACTTCTGCAGTTCCCCCTTCCCCACAGTCTTACTTCAGGCATTAGAAGATTCTTTTGAAAACTTACAATGTCTCTACTTTAAAATGCTTAATGACTTCCTGATACACATCGAATAAAACTCTTGATTTTTACCACGGCCAGCTAGGCACTCCGTTGGCCCTGATCCCTTCCCTCCCCTCACATTGTGCTCGAGTGTTCCAGCCACGCAGGCATCCTTCTCCTCTGACACCACTCTCTCCTCTTTCTGCCTGGGATGCCTTCTCAGACCTTATATAGCTCCTTCTCAGCATGCCAATCTTAATTCAAATGTTATCCATCCACCCGAGAGAATTCCCCCACCCACCCTATACCGTAGCCTCACTCCCAGCCATCTTTGTCCCATTTTCACCCGAATGATTTTCTTGATAGCATGCGTTGTATCTGGAATGCCCACTAGAATGCCAGCAGCTCCAAGAGGGCGAGGATCTTAACAGCCCGGTTTTCCACATAACACCCAGAGCCTGTAACATCTGGACAAGCAGAAGAAGCTAAAACAAAACAACACAAAATGTTGACAACAAATGAACAAATAAATGTGCTTAGCAGAAACAATATAGCAACTGGAAATTCACAAATGTTCATCATGAGAGAATAAGGTAAACTGAATTGTTGTCCATGGTAGAGACAGTGAAGAATTAACAAAGGAGAGAGGGAGGAAGTAGGTTAAAAATTCTGAAGAAAGCATCAGTTCTTCGGGACAGCCTATGGTAAGTCACACACAAACAGCTCTCTTCAATAATTAAGAGGACTCCGAGGCATGAAAGTAGTAAAGAGGTTTGGGTCCAGCGTGCAAAAAGCTTGTAAGCATTTCCAGAGCTGTCTCCACTTCAAGGCTCCAATAGTTCTAAATATTTTCTATACTCCTCCTCCACCTCCTTCTTTTCTCCTCTCCCTACTCCCAACTCCTGAGGATTGGGAGCCTGGGAGATGGTGAGAAATCACATTTTGCTGTCCCTGATGAATGGAAGGCTGAAAAAACAGCTGTGCTGATTTTAACAAATTTTCCTATTTTAATTTAATGTAGGTCTCAACATTCTTCCAACGCATTAAACATTGGTTGCATTCAGACTACTCTCCAAAGACTGAGAAGCAGCCACTTTCTGCGTTTCCTACCTTCCTTGGACACCAGTTGGGGGGTTGGGGGGGGCGGGACACAGGGAGGGCGTTATCGTCTCAAAGATGTCATCACTATCCTTGGAGATCATTTCAAATCTAGAGACATTGCTTTTCAGTGTATTAAGGTATACCTACCCATTATAGATTGCTGCCTCGGTAATGAATATATATATAGATATACTTATTCTATTTAAAGCTACTGTTGCTCTCCACAGATGAAGGAAATTAGGCTGGTTGGCTTGACTTTTCTACCTTAGACACAAGACTGGCCAAAAAAGTGCTAAGCCCTTATTTTCCCAAAGTAGGTTCCACACATCTGCTACCTCACCACTTCCTCAATGAATTCTTTTTTATAGTCGCCCCGACCTACCCTGCATTCGTTCTGCATTCCCAGGCCTTTGTTGTATAATTCATACCTTTGTGGTGCCAGGTCCTGGGGGTAAAGATTTCCTTATTTGCCTAAGACATTTTTGGTTTATTGTGCAATACCGTCTTCCCTTTGGGTGTTGCATAAATATTAACTAAAAATCCACATCTGGACTTGGTCTTCATTTCTATTTGTCCTAATATAACTTCTCTTTGAACAATTCATTTGGAGAGTGTGCCAAGGGTGAAATGTGGCACATAAATTCTCCTGCTGCACAGAATGCCTTTTAAAGTGCCCACAGATTTGGTTATTTATGAACAGAAGATTTGCACCTCTTCCTTGCTCTCTCAATTCTAAAATTGTACCAGGCCAAAGTAATTACAATCTCCCATATGTTTTGTGGAAAAGGTATCCAAGAATCTCCTGCTAAAATCTTAACAGATTGACTAGGAAGCAGAAAAACACTAGCCCAGCAGGTGAAACTGCCTGTTTAGGGAGGTCAGAACAGAGCTCTCTGCTGGGGGACTCATAAGCTCTGGGCTTTACTCAGGAAATAACCCTGCAGGAGAAAAACAGCAGAGCGTGGATGAAATGTGGGTCAGGGAGCTGAAAGAGGCACACTAGCTGCTTGGTTAACTAATGACAGTAAATGCATTGGCTACACATGTTACATTTAGATGTTCCCAGCACACCATAAAATCTTGCCCTGCAGACACTGCAATATGTAACATCGCTTTGTCCCAAAACTTGTGATCCATTAGGAATATAATTAGGACAATACAGCCACAGAAACAGATCCTGTCACCTCTGTCACAAACCCGGGGCTGTTAAGAACCAGCTGCTACTAAAATAATGATCACTTTAAAAATCTCACAGTCTCCCAGCTTGCAATTCAGAGGATGTGGGGGTAGGGGAGGAGAGGAGGAGGAGGAGGAGTGTAGAAGTAACATGTTAATAACCAGATATGGGTAATTGCGGAGATGTTAAGGCTAATGATAGAATTCAAACTCAATCAAGAAAAGCAAGGACAACCTCCTTCACAGAATCTCACCAAATGCATTCACATGCACTGATATAAACAGTGATCAAAAATATTCCTACAGCTTGAAAAATTGCACAGACTCTTGGGTCACAGCTTTGATAAGCCTCAGATTCTGTAAAATAAAAGATAAGGAGGAGAGAGAAGATGAGATTTGATGAGGACATTAAGTAAACCAGTTATTCATGAATGTTGCCCCGGGATTCAGCCCAACGTGACCCCTTTAAGCCAGCATTGTCCAACAGACGTTTCTGCAAAGGTAGTTGAAGAGCTGCACTGTCCAATGTAGCCGCCTTCAGCTAATGTGGCTACTAAGCACTTAAAATATAGCGAGTGTGACTGAGGAACTGAATTTTAATTTTAACTTAAATTAGGACATTGGCTAGTGGCTACTCTATTGGACAGCACAGCTTAAGCTCTCAGGGCCTCGCAGCTGACCCCCTGTCTCTGTGCCTTACAAGGGATACTTATCAAAGCCATTGTCTCCTCTTGCCACCAGTAACAGCTTTAGTTCTGAACCTTTTGCATTGGACTGCTCCACACCCACATGTGGCTTGTCTCCTTTATAAAATAGCCACCAGCTGGGGCCACTGAGTGGCTCAGGCTGTTAAGCAACCAGCTTCAGTTCAGGTCGTGATCTCAAGGCACATGGGTTCGAGCCCCACGTCTGGCTCTCTGCTGACGGCTCAGAACCTGGAGCCTGCTTCGGGTTCTGTGTCTCCCTCTCTCTTTGCCTTTCCCCTGCTTGCTCTCTCTCTCTCTCTCTCCAAAATAAATAAACATTAAAAAAATTAAAAAAAGAACTTAGACTTAAAAAAAAAAAGCCACCAGCCATTGAACACCTTTTAGGAATTAGGCATTTCACTGAGCATGTTATGTTTATGACCTCATTTAATCCTCACAAGTGCCCTGGGAGATAGGTACCATTACTATCACTCTTTTACAGGTAAGGATGCAGAGGTGTGGAGAGGTTCAGTAAATTGTTCATAGTCTTCCACTTCTGGTGGTGGAGCTGACATTTGAATTTATGTCTTTTAACTCCAGAAGTCTATGCTTTAAGCACTACTCAGTCCAATCTTGTTGTTCCTTCTCCCATTCAAAACACCACATCCCCTTTGGGATCTGCTTCAGGAGAAGGAACTCCTGGCTACTTCCAGGATGTTTTGATTAAATTCATATTCTTCCTCCTCTCCCCTCACTCAGATGATTAAGGATAAAATATTTATCTTCCTTTGTCAACTACTTTTACCTGATTTTTTTCCCCCAAATCTCGTATCAAAACCTGCAAAGACTCCAGAGATTACATATTAGAAACCCTCCTCCGTAAAATACACACACACCCCACATATATTTTTTAAAATAGATGTATTCAAATCCTGTATAGGCATTTTTCCTAACATAATCCACATCACATATTACAAAAATAGCGAGGATAAGTAACGTAACTCAAACTCCAACAAAGTAATGAAAGTATTAATGCAAATTACAATTTGGAAAACCAAATAAAGCATTTATAATTGATTTAATATAATTATGTTAAAAACCCCACTACAAATTTGTACCTCATATAGCGTATTTAATCCATTTATTATTGCTATGAAATGACTAGAAAGTATATTTAAAGTTGGTCTATTAATCTAATGATAAATGACAGGAAGTCACTGTATTTAAAACTTTTGCAATAGATTTAATTAAGTTGTCCATTTAAATGAATAAATATCTTATAATTTGTAATACTATTATTTAATAATTACAAATGAATGATACATTTACAGCTTTGCATGTAGATTTCTACCACCCTATACTTTTTTTCCCCAATGCTCTTTCTTTCATCTTTTTTGTCCTTTTGAGTCTCTTGTATTTTTGCATATTTTATTCCTATGAAAACATTTAAATCTTATTTATTTATTTATCTTTAATTTACTTTTTAATTTACATCCAAGTTAGTTAACATATAGTGCAAGAAGGATTTTGGTAGAATCCAGTGATTCATCCCCTACATATAACACCCAGTGCTCATCCCAGTAAGTGTCCTCCTTAATGCCTCTTGCCCATTTAACCCGTCTCCCCACCCAACAACCCACCAGCAACCCTCAGTTTGTTCTCTATATTTAAGAGTCTCTTGTGTTTTGTCCTCCTCCCTTTTTTATATTGTTTTTGCTTCCAGCATTTAAATCTTAATGCACAAAACAACAAAGCCACCCTCATGCATATGAAAATCTGCCCTGACAGAGACCAGCTATTAAGAAGACAGGTTGTCTGCAATGGTAGATTTGAAGCTAAGACATTTATTTTCTTAGCAGTCAGTTGGAAAGTCAGTCCCTAATTGAAGTGGATAAATGAAGACATTAGATTCATGAATTCCAAGCTGAATTTTTTGAGAAAGAGAGAGAGAGAGAGAGAGAGAGCACCCCCACGCCAGTGGGGAAGAAACAAAGGGAGAGGGAGAGAGAATCCTAGGCAGGGTCCATGTCCAGCACAGGGTGGGGGGTGGGGCTAGACCTCAGGACTGTGAGATCATGACCTCAGCTGAAATCAAGAGTTGGCTGCTTAACCCACTGGGCCGCCCACACCTAGACACCCCTCCAAGCTGATTTTTGGCAATTGTCACCTATAATTTATATTGCAAACATGTGATACAGGCAAGCACTGATCTGCTTTCTGTCACTATAGATGAGTTTGCATTTTCTAAAATTTTATATAAATGGAAATTACACTCTACTTTTTTTTGATGAGGGGGGCTTCTTTCACTCAGCATAA
Organism: Acinonyx jubatus; assembly: GCF_027475565.1. Lineage (NCBI taxonomy): Eukaryota > Metazoa > Chordata > Mammalia > Carnivora > Felidae > Acinonyx > Acinonyx jubatus. The sequence goes on along the minus strand of NC_069387.1, from coordinate 103,500,091 downwards.
TTATTTTGAGATTCTTCAGTGTTTCTGTGTATATTAATAGTTCATTTATTTTTATCTCTGAGTAATATTCTATTTGTATGGCTGTACTACAATTTCTTTATCCATGTATCTGAGAATTTGAATTCTTTCCAGCTTTTGGCTAGTGCAAACAAAGCTGCTATGAACATTCATGAGAAGTCATTGCATGGATATGTGCTTTCATATCCCTTGGGTAAATACCTAGGAGTGGATGGCTGAATCATTCAGTCCCATAGTGTTTGCTATTTTAAGAAACTGCCAAACTGTTTTCCACAGTGGTTATACCATTTTACATTCCTGCAATCAGCTTATGACAGTTCCACTTACCCCACATTCTTGCCAACACTTGTAGAGTCAGTCTTTTTAATTTTAGACATGCTACCAGGTGTGAAGGAATAATACATTTTACTTTTGTCATTCCCCTAACACTAACGATGTTGAGCATCTTTCCATATGCTTATTTTCAACCCATACATCTTTGGTGACAAGTCTGTTCAAATCATTTGCCCCATGTCTTTGTTGACAAAAGCAAATTTATAGCTCTCAGTTCTACAATCAGAAATCCAGCATGGGGGTGACTGGGTGGCTCAATCAGTTAAGCATTTCACTTTTGGTTTCAGTTCAGGTCATGATGTCACAGTCCATGGGATCGAGTTGAGCCCCGAGCTGAGCTCTTACTGACATCACAGAACCTGCTTGGGATTCTCTCTCCCTCACTCCCTGACCCTCCCCACTCACACTCCATGTGTACCCGCACACACACACACACACACACACACACACACACACACTCCCTCCCTCTCTTTCTCTCTCTCTCAATAAATAGATAAATTTTAAAAAGTCCTCCTAAAATTAAAAAAAGGGATGCATGAATGGCTCAGTCAGCTAAGGGCCCAACTCGACTTCCGCTCAGGTCATGATCTGACAGTTTGTGAGATTGAGACCCTTATCGGGCTCTGTGCTGACAATGTGGAGCATGCTTGGTATCCTCTGTCCCTCTCTCTACCTCCCCCCGACTCGTGCTCTCTCCCCCACTCTCTCTGTCTCTGTCTCTCTGTCTCTCTCTCAAAAATAAATAAACTTAAAAAAAAAAAAAGTCCATCATGGCTCATCTGGGTTCTCAGCTCAAGGTCTCACTTGATGCAAATGAAGGGCTTAGAGCAGTTAGGCTCTTATGTGGAGGCTCTGGAGAAGAATCCACTTCCAAACACATTCAAGTGTTGGCAGAACTCAGTTCTTTGTGGGTATAGGACTGAGGTCCCCATTTGTTCTCCTCAGATTTTACAGGCTGCCTGCCTTCCTTCTCACAAGTTCTCTTTCCATTTGCAAATTAACAACAGTGCTTCAAGTCCTTTCCATGCTTCAAATCTATTTTTGTCCATTTAAAAAGTTGCATCCTTTGGGGCACCTAGGTGGCTCAGTCAGTTGAGCATCGGACTTTGACTTAGGTCATGATCTCCCAGTTCTTTCGAGCCCGCATTAGGCTCTGTGCTGACAATGCGTAGCCTGCTTGGTATTCTCTGTCTCCTCTCTCTCTGCCTCTCCCCAAATCATGCTTCTCTCTCTCTCTCTCTCTCTCTCTCAAAACTAAACTTTTTGAAAAATTAAAAAAAAAAAAAAGAAGTCCAGCATTGCTCATCTGGGCAGCTCAAGGTCTCACTTGATGGGAATGAAGGAAATGACAGCACTTAACGTACTTCTGTGCCCCTTTCTCTCTGCCCCTCCCCCACTCATTCTCTCTCTCTCTCTCTCTCTCTCTCTCTCTCTGTCAAAAAGACATCTTAAAAAATTGCATTCTTTGTCTTCTTATCAAATTTTGAGAGTTCTTTATTTGAAATGCAAGTCTTTTGTTAGATATATAATTTGCAAACATTTTCTCTCAGCCTTTGGCTTGTATTTTCAGTCTCTTAATGGTGTCTTTCAAAGAGCAGATCTTCTTAATTTTGAGTAAGTCCAATTGATCTTTACTTTTAATCATGTTTTCGATGTATCTAAGACATGTTTGCTTAATCCAAACAAAGAGTTTCTCCTACTTTTCTCTACACATGTTACAGTTTTGGGATTTTAGAGTTAGATATATAACCCATGAGGATTTAGTTTTTGTTTTGGGGATAAAATATTGCTTAAAGTTCTCCCTCTCTCCTTTTTTTTTGTCTTTGGATATTTAATTGTTCCACCATGATTTGCTAAAAAAGTTTATTTTCTCTGCTGAAATGCCTTTGCATCTTTATCAACTGACATATATACATAGATCTATTTCTGGACATATATTCTGTCCATCAATCCTTTTGTCTATTTTTATGACAACATGAAACTGTCTTGATACTGAAGCTTTATAAGTCTTAAAGTCGAGTATTGTAATTTTTACAAATTGGTTCTTCTTTTTCAACGTTGTTCCCTACCTCTATTTAATTACATTTTTTTCCACTTGCTATTATAAGCCCCTATCATTTGGCTCTTGTTTTCTTTCACCTCTTCTTGATATATCTATTTCTTATATATCTAAGATATATATATCATATATATATGTATATCATATATATATATATACATATATATAGTATATATTTCTAAGATATATATACGTATATCATATATATACATATATATATATATATAGTATATATTTCTAAGATATATCTATTTCTTAGGTAGATTTATATGTGATTTAATATATGTGATTTAATATGTGATTATGTGTGTGTGGGCATTTAGATCCAAAAAATGTGTCTGTTCTTTGAGTGAGTTCTCTGTATGAGAAGTAGAGTGAACATTTATGGCCTAAGATATTAGTTAGTAACATGGGTAGGATAGGATTAATGTATGCAGGTGTCATCCCTTCTAAGCAAAGCCCTTAAAATATCTGTTCAACATGTATTTCTCCTTAGGTTCAAAATGAGAAAATTATAGGCGTTGAAAGTAACACAACACTTCAACTTAGCTGGAATTATTACCCAAATCTGTACTGTCACATGGACAGCGCTAATCATTAACATTCACAAAAGATAAGTGATTTTAATGAATACAGTTACAAGTTCCTTTCCGATATTTTCAATTTCTCTTCTCTCCCCCCCAATCCCCACTCTCTTTCATGCATTCATGCCAGTAAAACATTTCTCATTCTTCTGTGGTTCCTGTTCTATGATAAGTTTTAGTTTTGTGATGTTTCAGGACATGACAGCATCTTTGAAAATATCTTACAGTGTTTAAACTTTAGTTGTAAATCACCGGCTCTCAGCAAACAGCATATATCATGTGCTGTAGTCAGTTTTAACATTTCAGCTGACAGCAAGTACAGACTTCAATCTCGGGGTTAGTGGCCTGGTCAGTTACTGCACCATGACACCTCCTTACAGAAATATGCCACAAAAATACCCAGTGGGGATAGGTGGATTCTGACCCAAAGTGACTTTTGCATTGCAATTCAAGGGATCAAACATCTTTACATTTATGAAAGGAGCCAAATATGAACTATATTTCCAATTTAGTTCAGTTATGATTTCAGAATCCCAGTGAATAAGAATGCGGGGCAACTGCCTGGCTGACCCACCCTTTAACTTGGCTCTGGGTACAGGTGGTAGTCAGTCCTTTGCCCAAGTAATTCTACTAAAAGCCATGCATGATAGCTGCCCACATGTGTGCCTGTACCTTGTTTGAATACAATGTTTTTGCTAATCCCCTCTCCATCCCCCTTACTGTCTCTCTTACCCACAGCCAAATAAGTAGGGTTTCTGATGTAGAGACAGGGGGGAAAAAAAGGTGTTTATATTTGTTGAGCACTTGCTATATACTAACTGGTACTACGCCAGGTATGTTGAATACACTATGTAATTTAATTCTCATAATAGTCTGGCCAAATGAATATTACTATCTTTTCACAAATGACAAAACTAAGGGTCAACAATATTAAGTAACTTGTGCTGGATAGCACAACAAGTAACTGATGACCCAGGATTCTATACCATTTCTGTCTTGTTCCAAAAGCCTCTTATGTTAAATCTTATACAGTGTCCATCTCATTAACGATATTGAGAACTTACTTCAGAATCAAGTGACTTTTTTAGATTCTCTTCTTCTTTAAGCCCTTCGTAAAATGATGAAGGAACAGCTTTTGGGAGGATTTCAAAGTCATTTTTGTTTGTGTGTTTTTTGTTTTTTGGGGGTTTTTTGCTCTGGTGAGATTTTTGTGAGATAATGGAATCAAAAGAGATAGACTCATGGGTCCTACAAACAAAATCATGTTTAGGTTCTGTATACACAAAAATGGAGGCAAAGTCCAGAAGGCTACTGAATTTTGGCAGGATACAAAGAATTTGGAATATAAAAGATAGAAACACTAATGGTAGTGAATTCCTGCAGAGAACACCAATAAGCTACGATTCAGGAGGGGAATGGACTAATTCCCACTGTTGGAAATTTTATGCCCCAATCCAGTATTGAGAGCCAAGCAAGGGGATGCCACTGTGCACAGATGGACATCAAGGAATACCTTTTAAAACTACTTTGTAGACAGAGAAAAATTAGCCTTTTACCTTGAGGCCAGATGTAGAGATAAAAGAATACAATGTATACACAAAGATATACAAATGGCATTTCCTATCTCTTCATCGTATTCAAAATACCTTTTAAAAATCATGTTTTATAACAGAAACACCAGATAGCAACGAAGTAAAAATTGGCTATCCAACCCTGGAAAGCCTTTCAGAGATTCTGGAAACAATTATTCAATAAAAACAACTCAAGAATTCCTTAATAATATGTATGGATACTTTTTGAAGAATTCTAGAACTATATAATATTAAATAAAGGATTATTCATTAAAAGTGATGCTGGGAGTGATTGCCAGGTGCTGGGGGAAGAGTAGGTAGGGAATGCCTGTTCAGTGAGTACAGAGTTTCAGTCCTACAAGGTGAAAATGTTCTAGAGATTGGCTGTAAAAGAATGTACATAGAGTTAACAAAACTCTGCTGTATACTTAAAAATTGTTAAGAGGGTGATTTCATATTATGTGGTTTTTTACCATAATTTTTTTAAAAAGCGATTCTGGGAAATCAACTTTAAGTGATAATTAATGTTTGCAGAGTACCTTTTCTTATGCCATTTCAGGCTTTCTGGTATCACTCAAATTAAGAATTATTATTCATTTATGTGTCTTTTTAAAGTTATCTTACTACCTATATTTTTGAAACACACACTACAGTGTATCTCTAATACAGACACTTCAGTAAGCTATTGGTGAAATAATTTCAGCAAAATAGGAGCATGTATTTAGAGGAAGATTGATCTGCTGGCTATTTCTCTAATGGATATAAGCAGGAAATAATATGAAACAATAGTTAAAATCAAAACGTTTGCCTGAATATTAACAAAATAGATTTTGCACCAAAGCATTTTCTTAGGGGAAGTCATTTCCCCGTTCAGATCAGTCAGTGGAGCTAAAATATTAAAGACAGTACCTTTTTAGGAAAAGAGTCAACAAAAATGATTTCCACTTCCTGATTGCCACTTATTATTAACTTGTAGTGTCTCAAAATCTAAGTGGCTGCTTGGCTCCTTGATTATGCCTCTCCTGTATCATATAAAGGCAAAGTCTCTGGAATGTAAAATCCAGTAAGAACAGGCAAGCAGTACCCCATCCTTGCCAGTCCCTTGAAACTCAAGTTCCAAATCCAAAACTTTTTTCTTTGAAATTTCATACCGCGTCAGTATTCCTAACAGCACTGAAAACCATCTTTAGAAAGCAAAAGTTATCTAGAATAGATTTTCAGGACTGGAAAGAATATACCTTATCTTCCTGCTAAGATCTTGTATTCAGAAATTTGCATTTCATGGACAGAGCTGATCCATGAATCAGCTTTGTCTCTTAATAGAGACTTGTTTTTACACTTGATACTAAAATGCAGTACACATTTCAGCCATTCAGCACTGTCACAAAAACTATTTTAAGATAAGTGCAGTCTCAGGGCCCCAGGTTGACTCATAGGGAATACCAGCATCAAGAGTCTTAAGATGTAATAAAGATTTTCCAAAATTTATTTTATATATAAACCCACTGAACATAAGTTAATGAAAACTTGCATAATGTTTTAATACAAAATTTACCATGAATATCAGGTCAAACGTCATCATAGTTAAAGTTAAATTAAACCTCACAAATATACTGGACCTATATATTAAAACCTTAATAAATAATTTCCCCAACAATCCCATAAAAGCACTTTAAAAATATGCCATACCATGGCACTATTTTAAAATCACTTATGGACGCCTATGTGGCTCAGTTGGTTGTGTCTGTCTTCGGCTCAGGTCGTGATCTCGCAGTTCATGAGTTCGAGCCCCATGTCAGGCTCTGTGCAGACAGCTCAGACCCTAGAGCTTACTTTGGATTCTGTGTCTCCCTCTCTCTGCCCCTCCCCTGCTCGTGCTCTCTCTCTCTCTCTCTCTCTCTCTCAAAAACAAACATTAAAAAATTATTAAAAAATAAATACATAAAATTATTTAGCCTTTGTCTTCTTCTTGGCTCCACTCAACTATAATCACAAATACCCTTTTCACTGAGATTCAACTTCAACCCAAACAGAAACTATTCTCACCATGGCAGAAAATACATCTGCACCATCAGCAAATAGAAGGGACCTGGGATCCACATGCTTTCTGTTTCTCTCCCACCATTTGCCTACTGAATCAATGTTTCTCCCTCAACCCTGTTGTGCTGGCTGAATTTATGTCTATATCCAGACATCTGCTTTGGTTTTCTCCCATCATTTCAAAACCCATCTGGATACAGAGCTTTTCCCTGCACTCAAGCCCACTTGGCTGGGACCCTGACATCCTGCCTAGTTTTGACAGGTTTGTCAATGGAGCCTGAGTTCTGTTACCTGGGCCCTCCTGCTACTCAAGAAGGTTCTGCTATATATCACTTGAAATCTACAGTTCCATCCATCTCTTGACTTCTAGTATAGCCCGATACCTGTGGACTCCTTTGGCTGTGTTCCCATCAAACAGATTGAATCTCCTCAGATAGCCATACCTACTGGAATCAAGACCAAGTCTTTGGACTCTGTAGGTTGGACTACAGCAGAGTCCCCTCATGATATAGCCCAATAGCTGGGGTAGTTTTTTGTTCCACGGTAACCACTTTCACCACCTTCAAGCTTGTGCTACTTAGGTCCCAGTGCACCTTGCCTGTTTATATGTTCCCATTCGTGATTCTATCAATACTCACAAATTTAGTGTGTATTCTCAACTGATGCACATGGCAGCTGAAGAATATTGTGGAATACTAAGCAATTTATTTCTTTTAAATTTGTATTTGTAGATCTGGTATTAAAACGTGATGCTGATTCTTTACATTGGCAACTATGTGGACCTTGAATGTTAGGAAATTATTTAATAAGATTTATTTAAATAATTTTTATTTAAAGTGTGTTTATTTACAAATTATAATTTGTATTTTTCCTTATAATGAAAATTTTGGAACAATTATAATTTAGTTTGAAAACAAAATAAATTATGTTCATGATTTTTACATAAATTCATATTTTTGATGAAAATATATTCAAATTTTGTACTTTGGATATAATTACATACTTAATTATTTAAATCATTGATGTTATCAAAATACTATACAAAAATCTTGATTTTGAAAACATAATCAAGGAGCTTACTGAGATGAATGTAAGAAAATAAATTTTATAGTGGTGCCTGGATGGCTCAGTTAAGCATCTGACTCCGGCTCAGGTCATGATCTCATGGCTTGTGAGTTTGAGCCCTACATTGGGCTCTGTGCTGACAGCTCAGAGCCTAGAGCCTGCTTCTGATTCTGTCTCCCTATCTCTCTGCTCTTCCTCTGTTCACGCTCTGTCTCTCCCTCTCTCTCAAAAATAAATATTAAAAAAAATTTTTTTAATAAATTTTATAGAAAACATATAATAATGTATGTACTATGATTTTCTTATGATTTATCAAGACATTGGGGGGTGGCATCTGGGTGGGTTAGTTGGTTAAGTATCTGACTTCAGCTCAGGTCATGATCTCCCAGTTTGTGAGTTTGAGCCGTGCATCGGGCTCTGTGCTGACAGCTCAGAGCCTGGAGCCTGCTTCTGATTCTGTGTCTCCCTCTCTCTCTGCCCCTCCCTCACTCGTATTCTGACTGCCTCTCAAAAATAAATAAAAAGGGGCGCCTGGGTGGCGCAGTTGGTTAAGCGTCCGACTTCAGCCAGGTCACGATCTCGCGGTCCGTGAGTTCGAGCCTCGCGTCAGGCTCTGGGCTGATGGCTCAGAGCCTGGAGCCTGTTTCCGATTCTGTGCCTCCCTCTCTCTCTCTGCCCCTCCCCCGTTCATGCTCTGTCTCTCTCTGTCCCAAAAATAAATAAATGTTGAAAAAAAAATTTTTTTTAAATAAAATAAAATAAAAATAAATAAATAAATAAATAAACAAACATATATATATATATATATAAAGACATTGGGGTGCCTGGGTGGCTCAGTCAGTTAAGCATCCAACTCCTGATTTGGGCTCAGATCATGATCTCATGGTTTGTGAGTTTGAGCCCTGCATCAGGCTCTGTGCTGACAGTGCAGAGCCTGCTGGGATTTTCTCTCTTCCTCTCTCTCTGCCCTTCCCTCACTCGTTCTCTTTCTCTCTCTCTCTTTTAAAATAATTAAACGTTAAAAAAAAGGACATCACTAGCCCATCAACTGAACACCCAACGTGTGCAATAGTAACTAAATTCATTCAGCTTTGATCTTTTGCCAAATTAAATTTTATGAAAAAACCTAGCTATACACATATTTTCTGATTTTGTTATTATGCAAGTATATTTGTCAGAATAGAAGGAAAAACTGTTTGCGTGATTTAAAAAGTAGATGGTATGTAGGTTTCCATTTATGCTCTTGCCTTGTGCTCTGAGAATGTTAGGGATAGGCCAAAGAGCTAACGTGTACTTAAACAGAGCAAAAGAACACTGACCCTAATTTTTCTTTATTTTAGTTGTTGTTATTTGTCTGTTTGTGTCAGGGGAGGTAAAAGTGGGATTCTACTTTCTGGACTAGTGTTTATGTGAGCCTCTGAATATTGATGTTAGAGGTATTTTCAACTGCTTTCTAAACAATATCACAGGAATACTCATTTGTTTTGCTTGATTTTTCTGTAGAATACAGTATTTCGTAGGAAAAGATGATTTCTCTTCATGGGTAGGTTTCCTACCCTTGAAGCAAAGAAACGCTGTGACTTGTCAGGATGTGATGCAGGTGGAGGGGTTATGTGTGTGTCATAATCTGTGTATCCTCATTTCTTGGCAGCTTTGTTGTCCAGTAGAGAAAAAACTGAAGGAACAGCTGAAATCTGTTTCTTATCATCATATTTTCCAGAGAATGGAGCAAGTCCTCTTGTCATCTGTTGGCTCAGTATCCATTCATGCCGTTTGTTCTGTAAGATTTCCCTTGAGATAAAAACGTTGAAAGACAGCTTCATTCCTTTCGAGCTCCAGTCTTTTGCATAACACCTGCCCCATAAACGCACATCACTCCAGTAGGATTGTAAGTTGTCCAATTCTCAAGTGATCTGGTTTAAAATTTAAATTTGTAAGATAAAAATACCTTATTTCTTCCTGTCACCATATCACCCAACTATTATACCCTTCCTGTTATCTACCTTTCCCTGCATATTCTGTATAAATCTGGCGTTATAAACTACAAAAATGGGCATATGCAAAACATACATTTTCAGAAGATGGTGTTCATATATCATACAGGGCACTTTTGAACAATCCTACACCAAGGCAAGTCATTATTGGAGAGACCAAAGACAGGGAGAGAAGGACTTCGGTGGAGCAGATGGTATGACTGGGTGCAGGGATACGTCCCTTTCTCTAAGAGGAAGTGTTAGCTCCAATATTCTGGCCACATTCCCAGTTGGTCAAGGGTATGCTGCCTCCCTAAATTAGGCAGCTTCAATTACATTCACTGTTCTAATGCACTTCCTGTCAGGAACGGTTGTGTGGACGTGCCAGTTAAAACAGCTGTTGCATCTGATGTGTGAGAAGCTGTGATCAGGAGAGCAAAGAGGTTTTCCTAGACATTGCCTATGTAGAAGTCAGAGTTACCAAACAAGCAAACAAACACACACACAAAGAAATCACATTATTTGAAGTTGTCCCAACGGCCCCTCATTTATTTTAATATATTCCTACAGCCTACCAAACTTGTTCATTAATTTTCAAAAGACTGGGGCACCTGGCTGCCTCAGTCAGTGGAGCATATGACTCTTGATCTCAGGGTTGTAAATTCGAGCCCATGTTGGGTATAGAGATTACCTTAACCTTTAAAAAAATTTTTGTTTTTAATGCTTATTATTTTTGAGAGACAGAGAGACAGAGAGCAAGCAGGGAAGGGGCAGAGAGAGAGGGAGACACAGAATCGGAAGCAGGCTCCAGGTTCCAAACTGTCAGCACAGAGCCGGATGTGGGGTCGAACTCACAGACCACAAGATCATGACCTGAGCTGTAGCCAGCTGCCCAACAGACTGAGCCACCCAGGCGCCCCTTGAGATTACTTAAACTCTTAAAAGGAAAGGAAAGGAAAGGAAAGGAAAGGAAAGGAAAGGAAAGGAAAGGAAAGGAAAGGAAAGGAAAGGAAAGGAAAGGAAAGGAAAGAAAAAGAAAAGAGAAAAGAAAAGAAAACCTAGTTATACTTAATTGCACTAAAGACTGATTGCTTAAGTCAGTTGTGTTGTGTAAATAAAAACAGCACCTCCACAGTCATCCAGTGGACTCTGTCAGTATGATACTTTTACTGAATACATGGCTCCTGCTCTTAGGAACACACAATAACTTGCTCCCAAATAGGCATTTTGATTATGAAACAGTCTTCACTTTTTTCCTTTACATAACAGGATGAGGAATGCCTGGGTGGCTCAGTCAGTTAAGCGTCCAACTCTTCATTTCAGCTCAGGTCATGATACCAGGGTAATGAGATGAAGCCTGGGCATCAGGCTCTGTGCTGACAGAGTGGAGTCTGCTTGGGATTCTCTCTCTTTCTCCCCGACTCTCTCTCTCTCTCAAAATAAATAAAATAAAATAAAATAAAATAAAATAAAATAAAATAAAATAAAATAAAAAATAAAAAAATCTAAAAGTGGAAAAAATAAATAACAAGATGATCTATTTATTTGTCCCATTTCTAGGCAGAGAAGAAACAAGAATTTTCTTCTCCCCACTGTTAAGCTAAGCATATTGTTTGACCTTCTCTTTTACTTCCACATTGAGCACAAATATTTTTAAAAATTCAAACAGCCTGGAAATGTCCAAAGAGACTGAAAAAAAAAAAAAGAATTTTACTCCTCTTGTTATGGTTAAAGGAAAATTCTTGAAATAGTGCTGGCACCCAGTTGTTGCATAGTAAGTATTTGCTGGGCTGAATTATTGCACCTTTTTCCCCTGCATTTATCTCTGCAAGAGACCATTTAAAATAAAATATCAGTTTGAACACTGATTTTTTTATTAAGAAATTTAGTTTATGATAAAGCCCAACTTAATAGCATACTATGTTGAATTGTTAACTCTATTAGAAAGTGATGAGTACCAACACCAGAGAAAAACATGCTACAGTTACTTATTATACACAGTGTTCCTATTTTTATATATTTTTTCAGTTCCTAAAATGGAACCATAAATCAGAGGACAACACATTGTTTTTTTTCTCTACTACCAGATGCATATAATGGAAGTATTGCTCACAAAGAGGACATTTGTTATTTCATATGTGATCCTCAAGAAACAGATGGAGAGTAATTATGTGGTTCTTGTCCTGCTGACTCTTTTAAAGCAAATAAATGTTACTCTTTATTTTCTAAGTTTTGATTCTTAAACAATGATCACTTAGAATGAGTAAGGTGCACCTGCAGAAAGGTATGATTATCATCAATATAAAATGATGTTGAGAGATTAAACCCATTTAGCTCTGTTCCACAAATCTTGGTGGAAATAGTTAGACCACGGCTTAGTGTATAGTGAAGTATCTGTCCGAGATATCCAAAAGTTTTTGTATAAAGTGGAATTCTTTAGATGATTCAGTCTCCCATGTGTTTAGGGAAGTTTTGCTGAGTTCTCTATATTTATGAGATGCTGGGAGTATAAAGAGAAGGAAGATGTAGCAGAGTTCCTATCATTCAGGAACACATAAAAGAGGTGGCTCTCATTACCCCTCAGGTATTTTGCCACGGATGGCACAGCTTTAGCCAAGCTTCTAAGAACAAAGGCACGATAGGTGACTATGGCACGGAAGTTACGGTGAGTCTCCTCCGGAGGGTTAACAAAGTTAATAGAAATTCATGACTTTTGCCCTTTGACATTTAACCTCTTGGTCCTCTTACTCTTTAGTCATATTTTGGCCTTCTCTCCCCTTCTCCTATGCAGACTTCTTTCCTATTCTAACAGTTTATTACACTGGGCATAAATCTTTCTTCCCTCTCATCTCTCTCTCACACTGTTTTAGTGGATTTGAATCTTAGTCCCCCAAATAAGGTGAATAGGGAACATCACATTGTTTAATTAATTTAAGCAAGATACCTAACTGGAGTTTTATCTTCCTGTGTTGTTTGGAGACGCAGACTCAGTCATTTTGTGAGCAACCGCTCCCTTTCCTGAGGCTTTCCTGAGAATCCCGTGGTTTATGTGGTTGACTAAAATGGAAGAGGACTCCTTTGTGCTCAGCCTATCATGGTTGCTGCAGATAATTCTCATTACCTAACCCCAAATAAGTACGTGAAAGGCAGCAACCTTTCTGTCATGCTTGGGGCTCCAAGAATGTCATTGGTTCCAAAATCTCAGAGCCAAGTGTTCAGTTTTCTAGGGTCTGCCAAGAATTTTTTTTTTTTTTTTTTAAGATCTTGTCACTTCCTTCAGGCACTGCAAGCGAGTGGGTTGAACAAGACTGAGAATCCCCACTAATCCCATGAACTTTTAATCTCATATTTTAATCTATGAGTTAGACCATAAGGAGTAGTCGTCTTCAGAAAGGTGAACTATGCTCCTCTTAGGGCAAGGGAGCCCAAAGGCCCTGGATAACTTCTTAGATCTAGGGAGGGGATAGGAAATTATAAAAAACAAAATGTAAGACAATATTTCATAATGATTTTCTTTCTCTCTAAGAACGTACCCCTCTGCTTCTTCTGGTTTCTTTTTCTTTCTTTTAGCACAAGAATTGAATGCTTGCTAGGGGCCAGCCTCACAGAAATGCTAAGAGGTCAATATTATTAATCCCATGTGAGAGTTGAAGAAACTGAAGGGGAGAAAAGATAAATGCAATACCAGAGCTACAGTTTGTGCTGCTTGCCAGTTTCAAGGGAAGTGTTATGTAAATGGAGGGAAGTGTCCACTGAGGGACTAGAACTCCTGCAGTGTCACCCAAGGGTCTACAAAGTGGGCGATCTTTACAAAGTTGCTCAGCCTCTTAGATCCCTTGTTTCTTATCCAGAAATTGAGCTACTTGATACTTGGATATCATTAAATGAAATGATGGACAATCAACCAGATGGCAACACGGTGCAGATATAAGATACTTAGAGCATTCTACGACATTATGGCTCCAAAAGGTCCACATCCAAGGTGATCAGTGGTTGTGGTGATTAGTTAGCCCGTGAGATGTTGAGATATCCAGGAAATCAGTAAAGGAGAATCTTTATATAGAATAGGAATCTGATGCCAAGTGGGGAAGAGACTAGGTTGACACAGAAGGAAGTAATAGGCTCCCTTGGAAGATCAAAATTGAGGCTAATTCTTAGCAAAGTGAGCAGAGCATTAATAATCATATTCAGGGGCTCCTGGGTGGCTCAGTCGGTTAAAAATCCGACTTTAGCTCAGGTCATGATCTCACGGTTCGTGAGTTCAAGCCCCATGCCGGGCTCTGTGCTGACAGCGCGGAGCCTGGAGCCTGGTTTGGATTCTGCATTGCCCTCTCTCTCTCCCCCTCTCCTGCTTGTGTTCTGTCTCTTTCTCAAAAATAAATGAACATTAAAAAAATTTTTTTAAAAATGATATTTAGTGATCCCCAGCTACTAAAGACGCAAGAGACAGTCTCTAAGCATGGCTGAACGTCAATTAATAGATAAACAGAGACCAAGTGAAGAGGCATCTATGAAGAACCTATGTTCATTAAATTCAAATTTGGAAATCTAAGCATCTTGACAGAGCAAGTTATAGACTACAAATGAGAATAGAATGGAAGTGTGTGCTATGGCCAAAGACAAAACAAAACACAAACAAAAAATGAAGGCCCAAAATTGAGGAAATAACTTGAAAACCTATAACATTTTCTTTTTTTTTTTAATTTTTTATCATTTCTAGCATGCTCCAGGCACAGTGCCAGTACACTTGAAGGTAAGTGTTAGATGGTCATTAATGTGCCTCTAGTTCTTTTGCATTCAGTCCAATTGAGAAATTATAGACAGAAGTCAAAAATAGACTAAACTATTAGTTTAGGTAGAGGTTTTATTGGTTTTTTTAGTAGTAATAAGAATTGTTCATTTTCATTGAGCATTTACTAAGTGCTTTACAGGAATTAATTAAATTAATCTGCTATTAATGCTTTGAGGTATGCTCTTCTTTTTTATTTAAAAAGATTTTTTTAATGTTACTTTTTGAGAGAGAGAGAGAGAGAGAGAGAGAGAGAGAGAGACAAAGTGCAAGTGGAGGAAGGACAGAGAGAGAGGGAGACACAGAATCGAAAGTAGGCTCCAGGCTCTGAGCTGTCAGCACAGAGCCTGACTCAGGGCTCAAACTCACAGACTGAGAGATCATGACCTGAGCAGGAGTCAGACGCTTGACCGACTGAACCACCTAGGCGTCCCAAGGTATGCTCTTTTAATATCCTCATTTCATGGATGAGGAAACAGAGAGAGAGAGAGAGAGAGAGAGAGAAAGAGATGAACAGAGAAAGGTAACGAAACCTAATGGAAGAGAGACATGTAGTAAGTGGCAGGCCAGAGAGAATCTTAAGCAGGCTCCACGCTCAGCATGGAGCCCAAAGCGGGGCTCGATCCCACAGATCATGACCTGAACCGAAATTAAGAGTCGGATGGTCAACCGACTGAGCCACCTGGGGGCTCCTGATGAGTGCCATTTGGAAACAAGATTTTTAAAAATAGGTTTTGTCCCTACATACTGTCTTTGACTTTTTCTAGTGGGATGCAGATAACTCCAAGCTAGGAGACGGCAGAACCACAGATGAAATGATTTCAGTCTCTGAATGATGGGTGGAGAAAAGCCATTCACCAACCAGGAAATACATGACTTGGACTGTACCTGAGAGACAAATCTTTACTATAACTGAGCCATAATACATATTCAGGGCTCTTTGTTGTTGTGTTTAGTCTTACTCGAACTTAAACAGAGGTGTAGAGAGAGAAAGGTCATATGCATACCCCAAGCTTTAACACATTATCTTGGCCCCGTAGAGAAACATGGAATAATACATGTGACACTCTCTTCATTTTGGCAGTTGTATAAATTGCTACTCATCCTGTGGGGACAGCCAGTGAGGAGGGTGAAAAGAAAAAGAGCAGAAAAGCTTTAATTCAACGTCTCTAAAAGGCAGAAGTTTCTATTTTGAGGTAGAAAAGTGAGGAGAATATGAAAATTGTTTTCCCCATTCTGCAGGTATTATTGTCCTTGTTTGAGAGATGAGAAAATCGGGGTGCAAAGAGGTTAAGTAATTTGTCTACATTTGCTTCTATTTATACTTTTATTTGTAAGACATAATTTGATTACATGACAGCTAAACAAAAGGTCTGAAAAGTAAAATGTGTCAAATGTGAACATAATTATAGAGATGTGAACATACATTCATTTACTTAAGACCAAAATTAGGGGAGAACCTTTTGAAGCAAAATGCCTTTGACAATAAAAGGATAAACCCCCAAAACAATAGATTTGCCAGTCATACTTCCCGATTCTAAACATGAATCCCTGTGAAGTGTTTAACTGTGAACTGCTTTTCTCACAAAAAGAATATTGAGAGAACACAATAAGAAATTGAGGCTTGACCTCTTGGTTTTGAAAAAAAAAAAGTCATGTAACAGTGCAGTCCAGGTGTTTTACAAGTTTGGAATCTCTCCCTTAAGTGGGGTCTTCACTGCCAGGCAGTTATTAACTCAGATCATGTTGATACCCTAGAATTTCGCATAATGCTTATTCCCAACCATTTCTATCTTCCTTAAGGTCTAGATGTCTCCAGAATCTCTACATAACAGGACCTTACCTTTAGCTCCACAGAGATTGAATGTTGGGATATAAAAATAAGTACTATGGGGGCTGGAAGTGGGTCTGTAAGAGGGACTCTCGCTGGATGTACCCTCTGAACGTCACAAAGGCGCTGAGACTGTCTCCTGTGGGGTTCTGAGAGACTGACTCGCCATTTCTGAAATGCACAGAGGTGAGATGACGGCAGAATGGCAATTATTAAAGTACAAAATTCACATGACCTGCACATTCTCTCCTCGTGCCCACCTATACATGAGAATCTACAGTATTATCAGAAACAGCCGTGAATTTATCTTGTGAAAGTGCAGGTGCAAAAATGGGGACACTTGACATCCCCAGGATGACCACTCTTCTTGTAGTCACATCACTTCTAATCTGATGGTTTCTTGAAGGCAGGACATAGAGATGGGGGTTTGGAATAAATGCTGAACCTTCTCCAGCTTTCCTCCCTGGCACTTTACTTCTCACTCTATATCCTTTCTCCAGGCTGTCTCGCCCACACACAGTGACATCACTGAAATGAAGCAGATGAGTCACAAATCTCTAGTTCCCGGTCTCAACCTCTTCTCTGAGTTCCAATCCATATAACTAACTTGCTACTTGACATTTCCACTTGAACGTCTCAAAGGCATCTCAAAATAAGCCTATCTCCCAAACTAACTCATGAGCTCCCCTGTCCTACTGTTCTGTCCTAGTGAATGGCACAGCATTCATCTGGCTGCATAAAACAGAATCCCTAGAGTCAATCTTGATAGTACCTTCTCCCTTACCACCCTCAAAACAGATACATTTCCAAACCCTATTGATTCTGGCTTCTAAAAAACATCTCACTACACTTCAACCTCTACACTTCAACCCATCACCATCAACAAATTGGGTTCAAATTACCCGCATCTCTCACTTGGCCAACTATAATAGCCTCCAACTGATCTCCATGTTTCCATTCTCCAGTTTATGCTACGTATTGTAACTATGGTTTATTTAAAACATTTACCCCTACCCTTGGCCCTTACTAGCAGTGACCTCCCACTGCTATTAGGATAAATAAGTACAAATCTCTTTAATGCCTCTTCAGGTTCTGCATGGTCTCTGTGGCCCTCTCAATTTCAACTTCCTCCACATCCCTCTGCCCCCACAGCTCCAACCACACTGGTGTTTCAGTCTCTCAGGATTGCTGCACATCCCCTACCCGTGGCAGTTTAGCATCTGATGTTCCTTCTGTCTAGCACTCTTTAATACCCATCCCTTCACGGAGTTGGCTGCTGTGCATCTTTTCAATCCTGGTTCAAATGGCATGTCCCGAATGAACCCCACACTGGCCTCATTGACTCGGACAAATAGCCTTGGTCTATTTTATAGCCTCATTTGCCTCCAGCATAGCGTTTATCACTGCTGCTATTTTATATTTATAAGCTTTGTGATAGAAAGAATGGTGTCTGTTTTTACTTGTGATTTTGTACCCTGATGCTTTGCACAGTTTTGCATAAAATGGATAGTCAATAGTATTGGACAAAGAAGTGAATAAAAAATGAAGAGTGGAGTATATACTGGCGGCACCAGGGTGAGACTGTCTGATGCATCTCTCACACTAACACTGGGCACACATTAAAAACACAACACTTGCAGTCAGATATCATTGCTCCTTGTCTCAGGAGGCCCTGCCAGTATCTGCATGGGCCTGGAGCCACACTGTCTGGATTAGAATTCATACCATACCAACTGGTTGTGTGCCCAGGAAAGTTATTTAATTGCCTTAAGCCTCAGTCTTCTTATCCATGATATAGGAATAATTGGTACTTAAATAGATATGTATCGACTACAGAGTACCCTGGCTGGATACACTAAGTTCTCAGTATGTGGTAGCTATTAAGGTGTTAAAATTATAGGTTTCTGTCTTTTTCTGTTCTTACGAGTCTGATCAATGGCTTCATAGCCTGCCTGTCTTTTGGAATCAACGTTAGTATTTAAAATCACTAACCCTAGGTCATTTCAAAGAAGGCTTGTGGGACCAAAACCAGGAGTGCTTGATGCTGTGACCAAATATCACAGATCTTTTAGGATGTGATAGCCCTCTGTTTTCCTGAGGGAATATAAGACTTAGCCACTTGTATCCATGATTGGTGATGTGGGAAAGTAAATAAATGTCTCCCAAGTTAAAAAAAAAAAAGTAAATAAAGTCACTATCCTGTCTTCTGAGAGATGCAGGCTGGTATCTGGTATAATGTGAAAAGATAAAGAGACCCCTCCCTCCCCCGAAAAAGGCAAACCCATGTTTCTTACCTACAGGCGTACAGACCTGTGATCTATGTAACTTACAATCTGATCATCTTTACTTCCTCTCCTCTGAAGGGACAGTCCTCCTGCAGAGGGCCATCCAGACTTTCCAAATCTTCTCCAACTGAATGACCTCAGTTCTTATCCATAGAAAACCATTTCTTTTTTTTTTTCTTTCTTTTTTTTTCTTCTTCTTTTTTTTTTTTTTATGTTTTATTTATTTTTGAGAGAGAGAGACAGAGTGCTAGCAGGGAGAGGGACAGAGAGAGAGGGAGACACAGAATCCAAAGTAGGCTCCAGGCTCTGAGCTGTCAACACAGAGCCCAATGTGAGGCTCAAGCTCACAAACCATGAGATCATGACTGAGTCGAAGTTTTATACTTAACCCACTGAACCACCCAGGCGCCCCCATAGAATACCATTTCTAAAATCCTCATAACCCCATTCACATCCTAGTTCAATCCCATTTCCTCTTGTGGATGATGTATTCAGAATTGAGTACAATGCATGAAATGTGATCTAATGAAGTGTCTGGCTCACCATTTGGGTAGTAATAAATAACGTGTGAGTATGTTTATTGGTATAGCTCCACAAATGCAGCCTATTTTAAATTGAGAATTTGTAATGGTGTACTGGGCTGAATAGTGTCCCCACCAAAATTCATGTCCTTCCCAGAACCTCAGAATGTGACCTTATTTGGAAATAGGGTCATTGACTTATGAGAAGAGACACAGACATGGAGAGGAGAATGCCATGTGAAGACAGAGGCACAAAAGAAAGATGGCCATGTGACAATGGGAAAAGACATTGGAATTATGCAGCTGTAAGCCAAGGAATGCCAAGGATCACCAGCAACCACTAGACGCTAGGAGAGAGGTATGATATGGGGTCTCCCTCTGCGCCCCCAAGAAGGAACCAATCTTGCCAACACCTTGAATTTGAACTGGCTTCTGGACCTGTGAGAAAATAAGTTTCTGTTGTTTTAAGCCTAAAAAAAAAAGTCTGTATGCCCTGCAAATATCCCTCATTCCCTCTTTCCCACCACTCCATGTCTCTCTCACAAAGCAGGAGACTGCTTTTCAGGGACTTGGCATATCTATTCTTTAATCTACCCTGTGCTGGTCTCAAAATTCCCCAGAATTCAACTTCTTGGTACCACCTTGCCATAGCCCTCAGATCTAACCACACTGACAAACATTATTGGATCTGTATTGGATTCTCGCCACAGGTATTTGCATTAATACTGCGCTTGATGACAAATCCAAAGGCTTTAAAAAAAAAAAATGAAACATTTTTAAAAATGTTTAAAACAATGTTTATGCTCCTCTTGTATTATTCCAAAAACATATATTTAAGGAAAACTGAAAGTATGGAGAGATTTGATAAGCTTCTACCTTTTCCTCCTTTGGGGTTATCATATTTAGATGGCAAATTTAAAATCTGGCACATTTTTTGCATGTGGCCAAGAGTACAAAACTCAGCTTACCGTGTTTTCTCCTCTGTGTGAATCACTATCTCCGTTGCTGTTGTTATGAGCTCTCTGCTTGCCAACTCTGATAGCCTCTGCCCTACTCTTTGCACAGGATGAGGCTTGTAAATATTGCAGTCCTCATTTTCATTTCAAATACAAGCCTATTTCTCTGAGGAAATGTTTCTACAACGCACGCCAGTCTCACCAACCTGATGCTTTTCAGAGCGCTGCCCTTCAGACTGCGTGAGAACAGAGCTGAGGCTATGATTCTGAGTTAGATTTTCTACCATCACTAAGTCACATCTGGCTTGGTTAGGGGCAGCGATGACTTCCTGCAGTCTTGCTGTGTGCCAGGCGTGGGTCATGGTAATAGAATTCTCCTTTACTCAGTCAGGGCCTGGGATGAGTGGTCTGAACAGGACTAATTCTGAATAAAGCAATTCTGACTACATGCATATCTTGAAGAATCTTCTACATCTACAGTAATATTGCAGCCAGAAAGCTAACATACATTCATTAAATAAATATATGCATTATATTTTATAATATAATTTTATAATATATAAAGTTGGATGCCAAAATCTAAAACCCACAACAAAAACCAGTGGCTTTGCCGTCTCAGTAAGGGACTGTCAGAAGGAAGAATTATTGCTATTAAAAAATTATGGGAAAAGCTTAGACATTAATTTTGCATGTCTTATATTACTGTGTTTATAATCTGTTATGTTTTAGATAAAGGTCTAGAAAAGATTCCTCATACTTTGTGTGCAGCTTATTTTTGGTATACTCCTCCAGGAGAAGATAATAAGGAAAAATCAAATAAATATGTTTGTGTGTAAGGAAAAAATAATTTGGTTGCCAAAGGGAAAACTTATCAGGTTGAAAGCTACTCTCTAGAGATAGTTTTTTGTAAAATCAAGGTTTGCTTTTTTTCTCCTTTAAAACATCTTTGATCTTCCATTTTGTCATGTGTGGAGAAGCTCAATGTCATGAAAAGTATCAAAACATGTAATCATTAAAAGCCATGAGTCCTGAAACAAAACATATGTAAAATATCAGGAATTCAAGTCCTTAAAAAATACCTAATGTATCCCAAATCAAAGCAGTCTGTTATATCATTAAAATTAAGATAAAAATAGCAAAACACTCTTTCTGTGTTCCTTTAGAGCAGGAGGATTTGATCTGCCCTCTCTAGGGAGTCTATGGTTGGATGACAGACTTCAGGGGTTCCTTGGGGCTTGTGAATTTAATGACAACATTTTAAATGTGGGCTTATTCATCTTCTTCCCAGACAAGGGTCCATTATTTGAACGGATTCTCGGGGGGTCTCAAAATTAAGACCCATTGCAAAGGAAGCAAAGTTTTTAAAATAAAAATTTAGGGGTGCCTGGGCGGCTCAGTTGGTTAAGGTTTTGACTTTGGCTCAGGTCATGATTTCAAGGTTCCTGAGTTCAAGCCCTGCATTGGGCTCTCTGCTGTCAGCACGGAGCCTGCTTTGGATCCTCCTCTGTCACCCCTTCTCTCCCTGCCCCTCTCCCACTCATGCTTTCTCTCTCAAAAATAAAAATAAACATTTAAAAAATAATAAAAATATAAATCTGATCTTAATTACTAAATGATAGTTAAATACTGGAAATTTTAAATATTTATTTTCTTTAGAATATGAAAAAAATCCGGGGTTTTATTTTTTGGCTTGTTTTCTTTCAACAAGGAACAGAAGAAGAAAAACAGAGTATTTCTTCTTTAAAAAGGGTAGTATAGCTACAATTTAGATAAAGGAATAAAAGGCAGAGAGTCAAAGAATCCTTAAACCTTCAGTAAATTTTCATAAAGCATATGACATATTTCTTCCAATCCCTCCTGGATTAATCACAGTGCCCACTTTTCCTAAATTCTAAACTTCTTGGGCACTTGGGTGGCTCAGTCAGTTGAGCGTTGGACTTCAGCTGAGGTCATGATCTCACAATCTATGAGTTTGAGCCACGAGTTGGGCTCTGTACTGACAGCTAGGAGCCTGGAGCCTGTTTTGGGTTCTGTGTCTCCCTCTCTCTCTCTGCCCCTCCCCCACTCACGCCTCTGTCTCTCTGTCTCTTTCTCAAAAGTAAATAAACATAAAAAAACCCAAAAACCATTGGGGCGCCTGGATGGCTCAGTCAGTTAAGCGTCCAACTTTGCCTCAGGTCATGATCTCACGGTTTGTGAGCTGGAGCCCCACATCGGACTCTAAGCTGACAGCTCAGAGCCTGGAGCCTGCTTCAGATTCTATCTGTCTGTCTGTCTGTCTGTCTCTCTCTCCTTCAAAAATAAATAAACATTAAAAAATTAAAAAAAGTAAAATAAAAATAAAAAACATTAAAAAAATTTCTAAACTTCTTGACAATTACCTTCTATTCTCTTTCTATTCTCTCCCTTCCTTACTCAGGACGTCCACCATTATCTGTCTTCTAATGGTCCTCATATTTCTTCCTCACAGATCTCTCTTCAGAGAGGCAAGAACTGTGCTCATCTCTACTTCACAATTCATCTGGTTTGGTGTCTAGTCTGAAAGTCATATTCTTCTGCAAGTGGATGTCCAGTTTCCCCCACACCATTTGTCAGAGACACTGTCCTTTCCCCACATGCATTCTTGCCTCACTTGTTGAAAATCAAGTATAAATACATGGGTTTATTTCTGGGCTCTGTATTCTGTTCCATTGATCCATATATCTGTTTTTATGCCAGTACCTTACTATTTTTGGTTACTATAACATATCTTGAGATCAGGAAGATTCATGCTTCCAGCTCTGTTCTTTCTCAGGACTGCTTTGGCTATTCATGGTGTTTTGTAGTTCCATGTGAATTTTAGGATTTTTTTTTTCTGTACATCATAGTGCATATAGTTAACAATACTGTATTGGACAGTTAAAAATTTATTGAATGTCGACCTCATAACCGGTGTTCTTACCACAATTAAAAAATAATAAAATAAAATAAAATAAAATAAAATATCCAAGCAGTATGTCCTAAACTAAATAGACACTACTCTTCCCTCTAAATCTGGATTTCTTCCAGTGGTTCCAGTCTCATTAAAGGCCTCATCCAATTGCACAAACTGAAATTTGGGGACCCACTCGACACTTCCCCATATCCTCATCTGTATTTTTTTTTTTTTTTTTTTTACAAATTCTCACCAATTTTAAACATTTTTCAAAATGGTAGTTCTTTCTCTATTTCTAGTCTCTCCATCCTGGTTCAGGCTACACTCATCACTTGCCTGAGTAAGAAATATTTCATCTTCCTAGCTCTATACCTTGTTGCTTCTTTACAAACTGTCCTCTCTGTGGCAACCAGAGTTATTATTAAGAAACACAAGTCTTGCCATCACTCATCTGCTTAAAACCATGAAATAGCCCCTAATAGTTCTTAAGGTGATAAGCAAAATGTTTAACATGGATGCAAAATTCTGAGTAAGGTGGCCATTGACTTGTGCCCCATGTATTGTTTTATCATCCACCTTGTTTTCCATAATCCGGTTTCACTGGTTTCTAGATTTCGCAAAACTGTCAAGTTCTATGGCTGCTCGAGGTCTTTGTGCCTTCTGGGATTTATCTGAGATTTTCGTACAACCACACTACATGCTTTCCTTATCCCCACTTCCTCTCTGAGTTATCACTCCTTTCCTTCAAACCTCAGCACATACATCATCTTATGAGGAAGCTCCCCCGCTCTCACCAGGTGAGTTAGCTCCCCTACTTCCTTGCTCAATGGTCCTTTCTATTTTTTTCTTTTATTACAGGTAAGACAGCTTGTAATTTTGTATTTGTGTGATTATTTGAGAACTGTCCCCAACCACCTTCCCCTCCTTTGCTATAAGCTCCAATATTGTCTCTTTTTCACATCAGTGTCATTAAACCACTCTTTTGTTCCAAGTAAATGTTGAATAATGAATGAATGGTAGTTTTTATCTCTATAAGGAAAGTATACATTATGAGGTTAAGTCCTGAGACACATAAAGAGAGAGAGTGTGAAGGAAGACCACTGGTTACCTTCTTTCATTTCTTCTTGGCCATTTTCACATATCATCAAAGAGAACATTTAGCTCCATCGAGCTGAAGATCTATTTGTTTTACCATTAAAATCAGATACAAATGTTCTTTTAGGATAATTTGTTTGGGGATATTGTGTCAGAGTTCCAGCAGAAAACAGGATTCATTTCAAATGAAGGAACTTATTGAAAATCTTCTTATAGAAATATGGGACCGTGAAAGGAACATACAAGGGATGATGAGGATCCAGAGACCACTATCAGTGGGAAACTATCACTACCCTTACTATCAAAGGGGAAAAGGGAGGTAATAGTGATACCAAGGCTCAGTGAGAGCTGGAGTTTTTAGACCAGGGACCTCCCAGTGGAATTTATGGTGAAGGAGAAATGTGGAATTGGCCCTATGTAAATATAGTTGACCCTTGAACAATTTGGGGTTAGGGCTGCTGAATCTCACATAGTCAAAAATCCATGTATAACTTTTGACTTCCCCCAAACTTAACTTCTAATACCCTGCTGTTGACTGAAACCTCACTGATACATAAACAGCCAATTAACACAAAGTTTGTATGTTATATGTATTATGTACTATATTCTTATAATAAGCTAGAGAAAAAATATTGAGAAAAACATAAGGAAGAACAAATTTATTTATAGTACGGTATTTATCCAAAAAAAAAAAAAAATCTGCATACAAGTGGACCCTTGCAATTCAAACCTATGTTGTTCAGCCATAGAGAGTCAAAGTAGGGAGGGTATAAAGGAGAAATACCCCATGCCCACTCCCTTTTGCCCTTGTCTCCCATTGGTTGATCCCATTTAGAAGCCAGATGTAAGCAAGCCTGGGATTTGTCACAGGTGTCAGCCTCTTGTGCCAATAGTGAATGACAGACAAGAGAGTGGATCTGTGGCAGAGTATGGACACAGGCACATATTTTCTATTTATGCCATGGAGGGGGAAGAAAGCATCTCCATTAGAGATGGAGACTTTTATTTTACTATGAAAAAGAGATGTTTAAAAGTCTAAAAGTCTAGAGAAATCCTGTTGACAGCATCCGTGCACTAATCAAATATGGGTCACAAAGATGGGTTAGCTACACAGAAAGGTTGTAATAAAAACTCAAATTAAAAAAAAAAGTGAAGTCTTCACCAAAAATAAAAGCTTTATCTTAGCTGTAAGAAATACGAGAACAAATTTAATCAGCAATGAAGAGCTAAAAGATAGATAACAAAGACACAAAGATAGTCATGGAATGACTCCCAACTGGTACTCCCAATTTGTTATCTGTAAGCCTCAGTTTCTGTGGTAGACAGAATAATGGCCCCTCTAAACACGCCCAAGTCCCAGTCCTCGGAACCTGTAGATATATTAGGTTGCACGGCCCAGGAGAACTGATTTTTCAAATGGAATTAAATTTGCTAATCAGCACACCTCAGAATAGAAGAGACTGTCCTGGATTATCAGCTTGGGTCCAATGTAATCACAAGCTTCCTTAGATATGGAAGAGGGAGGCAGAGGAGGTCAGAGTGACAGCTGTGTGAGAAGGACTTGAAAGCTGCTCTTACTGGCTTTGAAAATGGAGAAAAAGAGTGAATGTGAGCAGCTTCTGGAAACTGGAAAAGGAAAGGAAACGGATTCTCTCCTAGAGCCCTTAGAAGGAAACACAGGCCTTAGACACCTCGGTTTAGCCCGGTGAAACCCAGGTCAGACTTAAGACCTACAGAATTGTAAGATCAGAAATTTCTGCTGTCATAAGCCACCAAGTAGGTGGCAATTATTTTTTTTTTTTCAGTACCAACAGAAAATGAATATAGTCTTTTCATTGGTGAAATTTGGGCTAATAATACTGCTATTGAGATAAAATTTAAAATATGACTGAGCTCCAACCCCCCACCCCTTCAATTTTTAAGGGTAAGAATGGAGGCTGATGAAATGGTAGACTTCTTTGTAAAGACACTTCCCTCTTTTTTAAAAAGTATTTTGTTTTTAAGTAATCTCTATGTCCAATGTGGGGTTCAAACTCCCAACCCCGAGATCAAGAGTCACATGCTCCGAAGCCTGAGACAGCCAGGCTCCCCCAAAACACTTCTTCATTTCTAGTGCAGAAGATTTCTCTAAAAGCCTAGCTGGCTGAATTACAGAGATGTCAGTTAAAACATTTCTTCCCTACTTGTAGGGCTCAACTGCTTTAAATCAATCAGTCAGCCATACATGACCCAATTTTTAAAATTAATTAACTGTTGCTAGCAATGAGAATATATACTGCATATGTGTATAAAATTAATTATAAAATATAAAGTAATTCTCTAATGTGTTCTAATGAGTTAAGGTAGAGTAGCCTGTAGTAACAAATAGATTTTGAAATCTTGTGTTTTGGTCCAAGACTGCTGCTTGAGTGGTCAGAGTAATTCTCCTCTGGGCTCAGTCCTTCTCTGGTCTGGTCTCCCTTTCCCAGTTCCTTGTCACTGTCTGCATTCAACCAGTGGAAGTTGAAAGAGCTTGGAGCAGCATATGGGGGGAAGGTTTGTGGGTAGGGTCCGGAAGATGCAGATATCCTTTGCCATGGCTTAGAACTCAATCACTTAACTACACTTTGCAGCAAGGATACTCAGAAATGTTGTCTAGCTGCATATGAGTCCACAAAGAGAGACCAGAAGTGGTGTATAGCCAGAGATCTTCACCTGATGCATCATGTAACAAAAGCTAAAAACCTGGCACTGTCTCTATGCAAAAATCACGTCTCATTGGTTCAACTCTGAGACTTCAACAATATTAGTTTAGGTTTTAGTATTCAAGCTATGGTCTAACAATCAATTACCAATGGGAACTAGCTACTTTCCAGCTTCACTCTAAGACTTAACTCACAGTTGTTTGAGGATTAAAAGTAGTTACATGCATGTCACTGATCATAAAGCTTGGCACGTAGTAAGCATTCTGCTAAAGTTAGATCTAACGTATTATTAAACTTACTGCAACAGTTAAAATTATCATTATTTAATTTCTGATTGAAAAGGGAACTATTAGTAAATTGAAATGAAAAGAAATATTGAAAAAAGAACAAATAATAAGGACAAAAAGAAACTGCCCCAGTAACACAAGGCTAGAAATGAGAAGCCAATGCAGGCTGAACAGAAAGCTGTTCCTCCCAAGATTTTCTAAGTGGGTCTTATGGGAAAAGTCTCTTTTCCTCTCTGCTCACGGCACCTGAAGGATGTGACCCCAAAGTTGCTTTCATGTCCTTTCTCTAGGGGGAAAGCCTGAAATTAAAAGGCCAAAATCCAGAAAAAAGCAAAAAGAGAGACTTGCTATTGGAGGGGCTTCATTTCTTCTCCCCAGTGACCCTGGAGCTACCCTGTTTGTTTTAATTATTTTTATTTTGGGGAATTCTTCAATATTCTTTCAATAAATCAACCTGTGCACCTTAATTAGCTCAAGCTGAGTTTTGTTTCTTACAACTAAAATGTCCAAACAAATATAAGGGAGATGCCATTATTTTTTTTGGAGATCTTGGTAAAAAGTTTAAGAGAAATACGAAAAAGCTTTGCTACACAAGAATGAAGAACTACTTTGCTGAAAGAGGGGAAGAATGGGAGATAGATAACTGCATAAGCATATCAATAGAGAATTACTTAGAAAGGAACCAGAAAATGGGAAATTGCCTCAGGATAATTCTAAACTTCTGGGCTGCTTATCAGTGTTCAGATAGCTCTTGATTCCTCATGCTAATGATGTGGAGGCATTTCACAGAAACTTACTTTAGCCATTGGTTTCACTTTTCACTTTATAAGGATTCCTAATAAGCAACGTTCATTTTCCCCTCACCTCCCGGTAGATCTGTAAAAGCATTAATGAATTACTAAAGTGACAAAGGACACAACGCAGAAGAAAAATATAAAAAGAATGGATAATTCTTAATTTGGGAAATCCATTTCAGGTAACCAAGAAATGACTGATAATGGACAGAAGGAATTATTTAGTCTGAAGAGGTATAGTCTGGAGACAAAAAAAAAAAAAAAAAAAAAAGAAAGAAAAGGAAAGGAAAGAAAAGAAAAGGAGAAGGTGAGGCTAACATTTTGGGCATAATCAGATATAAGGAGGAAAAAGTTTTCCTTGATCTTCTTAGGGTCCCTGACTGCGTCTAAAAATGAAACTGACAAACAGACTAACAAGAGAATAGCATATAAATTTACATAAGTTTTACATGACACAGGAACATTCATAAGAAATGAAGACTTGAGGAAGTGGGGCGCCTGGGTGGCTCAGTCAGTTGAGCCCCCGACTTCAGCTCAGGTCATGCTCTTGCAGTTTGTGAGTTCAAGCCCCTCGTCCAGTCTCTGTGCTAACAAACAGCTCAGAGCCTGGAGGCTGCTTCAGATTCTGTATCTCTCTCTCTCTCTCTCTCTCTCTCTCTCTCTTCCCCTCCCCTGCTCACGCTCTGTCTCTCAAAAATAAATAAATGCTAAAAAAAAAAAAAAAAAGACCTGAAGAAGCAGTTAGACCCAAGTATTTTTGTGCTAGATTTACTGAAGAGTACAGAGTCATGAAGAAATATAGATCGAAGAGGAAGAGGTAGGTATAGTAAACTGGGGAAACTTCACAGGGTCTGTTCAGATTCTTCTCGGAGTCCCTCTGTCTTCAGAGATAAAGATGTTTCTTTTCTCAGAAGATAGGGAGAACACCTCTCACATGAGGATTTTATGACCTATTTCACTCTGACCTTCCTGCTTCTTTTGTTTCTTCAAATACTTTCAGCTTAACATTTTCAATATGCCAGGGTGCCATGTTTTGGGGTAGCATGTCCTGAACCCCACCTCAGGTAGTGGAACATGCAATTAAAACAATGAAGAACTTTCTAGAACCTTCCAGAATTATGTCCATGGTCTGTATAAGTGAAAAGGGTACTTCATTTTTATTTTATTTTTTAAGTTTATCTATCTATTTTGAGAGAGAGAGAGAGAGAGAAAGAGAGCATGAGTTGCGGGGTGGGAGTGGGGGAGGGTGGAGAGGCAGACAGAGAGGGAGAGAGAATCCCAAGCAGGCTTGACGCTGTCAGCACAGAGCCCACCATGGGACTCAGTCTTACAAACCGTGAGATTATGACCTGAGTGGAAATCAAAAATCAAATGCCGAACGGACTGAGCCACCCAGTGAGAGACTAAGAGAAACATTACCAGGTGTACTCACAACTGCAAAGAAAAGACCTCCCCGCCCCGCTTCCTGAAACCAGCCAGGGCGTGCCCGGTTGTAGTCTGACATAAAGGTGGGAACCAATCAAGTTCTGCTGAATGGTTTGAAATAAAGGCGGGAACCAATCAAGTTCTGCTGAGCGTTCAAATTTAAATGTTAACCAACAACAGCTCTGTAACCTCTAAAAAATATCTCTAACTTGTTTGTGCCTGTCTATAAAAGAAGCTGTAAGATCCTTACTCGGGGCCTCTTAGCGTCACCGGCAACGAGTGCGCGGAGGACCGGGTTCGAACCTGCAATAAACGACCCTTGCCGCTTGACTTTGATTCTGGACTCTGGTGGTTTGTTTTCGGGGGGTCTCTCGAATCGGGGCATATCATCAGGTGCCCCTTTGGTACCTCATTTTAAAATGTTACTTAGTTATAAAGACTACCAACGTAATTTGTTGCCAACATAAGATTTTTGAAGCCAACTTCAGAATGAAACTTCCCCTTCCATCACTGCTTACAAATATGTCATGATTGAGGAAGTTGCTGCCATAGGCTCGTCTTCTATTTGAAATGTAGGTCTGCATGCCAGATGACAGAATTACACAGCTGAGCACAGTTACCTGTACAAGTGTTCAGGGCTGGATTAAATGCCAGGTCAGAAAACTCACATCAAATCTGTTCACCTACCTTTTCTTCTATGAAGATGTACAGTTGTGTAAACTACAGTGAATTCTCCACCATGCTGTTAAATATACCAGAAATATATTCTAATATTTACTTTAGGTTTGGGCTGCTTCAAGGAAAGGGAACGATCGTATGTATAGCAAGTTATTACATTCTGAAATAAACAGATTGTGTTATTAAATTCCAAATTAAAATGACTCTGGCTGAAACAGGACTTTAAGATTTTTTTTTTTTTAACTGAGTGAGATTAGGAAAAAAGTGTGGACAGTGTTACATATTTTTGTCTTCTAAATTTCGGACACTTGTATTTACCTTTGACGCAGACCACCCATTTATTTTTTGGAGAAAAAAAAAACACACACACACACACCACAATGGGCTTTTTAGTGATGAAACTGTAAAACTAGATCCCGCACATTACCCTGAAGAAAGACAGGGAAATTACTTGAATGCAGATGTTTCAGGTCTGAGAAGTCATTTGTTCTGTTTGGAAATGTAAATTGAGTACCTTTTAGCAGAATGTGGCCTCTGTGGATTTGGTTGTCTCTGGGAGAAATGTTAATTTTTAAAAACTTCCCAGTGTTACAGATTATTGCTCAGTCCCAAAGAGTTGTGGGTGTTCTCCTTGAGGCAACTGTTTACAGGAAATCTGTAACTGAGATCACAGGGAGTGCTAGAAACACCAGCGGGCACAGAGCTCACTCTGGAGGACACTCTGACAGAGAAATTTGATGCCTCATTTGCGGTTTATCCAAGATTGAATCACTTGACTGCAGGGACAGTGGACTATTTTGTCCTGCTGAGTCATAGGACCACACCCTTGAGGGTGGAGTGTCCTTAATAATTCCGTAATTAATGTTTCCAGTGTCCTTCACACAAAGGTTAGACTGGGGCCAGGAAATGAGGCAAAGCCTAATGTGAAATTATGTCTGAGAAAAGCATTTCTCTCTGGGGCCTATTG
Source organism: Acinonyx jubatus (assembly GCF_027475565.1). Lineage (NCBI taxonomy): Eukaryota > Metazoa > Chordata > Mammalia > Carnivora > Felidae > Acinonyx > Acinonyx jubatus. The sequence goes on along the minus strand of NC_069387.1, from coordinate 103,469,222 downwards.
GCAGTTTGGTCCAGATTCCTGAAGTGTGGAAGGAAGTCTTTTGCTTCAAAGTTCAGAACAAAATGTTGGAGTCCAAAGAATCTTGATCTGCTACTTGGAACAAGTTGCTGAACAGTGTTGTTCAAAGTTCAGTCTGCATCAGAGCTGGTCCAAGAAGGGTATGTTATCAGTTAGTGATGAGAAAGTACAGAAATGTAGAATTAGAAACTTTTAGAGCAGATTGCTAGAGCAATTTTATGTCTATTCAATCTAATAATAATTGGCATTTGTATTTTTAGAGCTTTTTTCATGTCATACTTTGAGTTAGTTATTTATATGATATTTTATAAAAGTTTGGGTCAGTAAAGGATTGGAAATAAAAATAAAATGGTCTTTTACCACAGACGGGTTAAGGGAACTTGCATTAAACTCTTTATTGAATTTTCTTATCTGGGAAATATCACAAATTTATTGTAAACAGTAAATGAGGTGATATTTGAAATGTGCTTAGCTTCATACCTGGCCCCTAGTAGCCATTCGGTAGACAGGAGCCAATTTTAACATGTATATAATTTGCTGCTATTTAAGTCAGGACTTAAAAAATGAGGAGGAACTTATCAAGTGAAGGAGTTTAAAGGTGAAGATTAGTGAGCAGGACCAGGAAATAGAAAGTAGGAATTTATGAAAGGCTAGGTCAACCTGGCTGAAAGTTCAATGTGCAGGTCAAGGCCCTCAAACTAAAATATATGTGTGGCCACCGCATGTCCTGGGGTTTGATGAATAGTGTCGATCAATAGGCAGGCCTATTCTCCTTAAAAATTATTTTCAAGGTCCTCAAAATTCGAATATTTATGACTCTTATATTTGTCCTAATTGTAGTTCTAGAAATATGGCCGCTCAAAATATTGGTGGTGTTTGACAATCTCATATTGGTGAGATTCAAAATTATGGAACATGGGCATTGGAGTTTATGTTTATAGGATGGCCAATGTATCCAAATGCAAAACTAGATTTGTTAAAAGATTATAAAGGAAATATTTTATGCATTTAAGAAGATTAAATTTTTATAAGCACTCTGGTACTTTTCACATAATCAATACTCTTAATTACAAACACTCCTAAATTATAGTCCCTGTATAACCTCTGCTTGGCAGAACTTTGTTATTCATTACATTAAGTGAGAATGTGCCCTTGAAAGTAATAAATCTATGTCTTTACAGATATCCCTTAATTACTTTTCATTAATTGAACCATTCAGAGTTATCGAGGTGTAAATGCAGATGTTCTCATGTTTTAGGAAGTGGCTCAATAACATTCTACTTCTCATTATTTATGTGTCACAACACACCTATGTTGTAGGAAATATGCTACAATTTGCAGCATTCATAATGCTGTCGAATGAGAAGCACAAACATTAATGAGTTAATAGCAGAAACTGCAATAAGACTGAGTCTTCATTCTTTGTTGTTTTCCTTTTTCCTGCTGAGACAGCTTGCCTAAAATTTTTGAAGGCAGGTTTTTGTTGTTATTTGCATTTCCCCCCTCCCCTTCTAATTTAGATTTTTAGCTCTTTGGAAACACATTCTCATTTTATTTTTAACTGAAAACAAATGAGTCTCTCATTCTTGTTAATGTGTTATGGTTTCCGGCTTTAATGTTAGAAAGTGATCTTTCTTAAGAAAAATTCTAACAGCAGCGCGAAGTATCTAATAGCAATTATTGGAAGTATGGTCTCCCTTCCGTGACTGTCACAGTTACGTCGTTTGATGTTGCGGAATTGGCATTGTTTTCCTGACAAAATGCATACTGCAGATGGTGGACGGCCAAATCTTGTTGAAATGGGCAATTGTAAGATAGACCGAGTCCCGAAAAGCCCTCAGCCAGTGAAGTGAACTGGTTATATTATTTTACTGGGGGGAAAAGAAAAAAGATTGTGATTTGGATCCTGAATGACTTGAATGATAAATCAGAAGCTTCCTCTCATCCGTACACTCCATTTGATAGGGAGATTTTGCTGGACACAAAATTCCAAATTGTCTGCCGAATTAAAGGGTCTGAAAATTAAAGTGGTCAGTTAAATGCGACGTGATAGGTACTAACTGACCTGGTAGGCAAGTCAGGCTTTGATGATTATAGCAGTCATTTCCCTTTTTATTCAAAATGGAATTCAAACAGACATCATAAACAATCATTTTTGCGGGGAACCAGCCAGCTCCCTGTTGGCCCTTATATCCGCCGTTCCCCTGCCTGAAGCAAGTTCTTTTGTAGTTCGGCATGGTCAGCTCCTTCTGGACGTTCTAGTTTCTGCCCCAATATCTCCTCCTCTCCACCTTATCCAAAACAGCATCCTCTATCCAATATTTCATGCCTTATTTTAGTCCAGTCCCACCACCACGTGATATTATCTCACTGATAAATTTGATTACTTGCTATTTTCTGTCTCCTCTGGATAGAACATGTATTTATGAGTAGGAACCACATTTGTATTTTCATTGACTCCAATCCCTGGCTCAGTAAGGACTCAATAAATTTGTGTGAATAAATGAAAGAAAATTTTTAAACGGGGTGTGTGTTATCTCTTTAAAACAAAAACTACCTCATGTGATTTTTAACCAGGCACAAGAGAAGCCATTGATTATTTTATAAAGCTTTTTCTTAGAACCATAGTTCTAAGGTCATGCCCTCTTTCTACTGGTTTTTGAAATGCAAAGAAATATGGATATTTCTTTATAGGAATTTGGTTTAAAAGGATTATTGTCAAAAGAAAAAAAAAGAGCCTTCCTTAAACAGGCACACAGAAATAAACCCATTAACCATAATGCATAACCATAGAGCTGTTTTTCATCAGTTGTTTTCTTCCAGTTGGAAATGCAAGCATAGGGTAGCATCGTTAATGTCAAACTATAGAAAGATTTGGGGACAACGCTATCATATCATAGCACTTTCTATATATTTCTTTTTCCAGCAGTCAATATTCGTTCTGAGTTAAATCCCATTAATCAATCTATTTAGCCTGTACTTAATCTTTATTGATCCTTTTTTCATATAAGAGAGGGAAATCAATTTTCTATTATGTTTGTTAAACAGGTAGAGTAAGATTGCAGTGGGCATGGCAAACAAAGCAATGGAGAATTATTTGCTGAGATGTTCAACTTAATATATTAAAGTGAAACTACAAATAAGATAATAAATCACAACTTGATCTCTGTTAGTACTTGTTTTATCCTGAACATCCCAAAATGTGTGGATTCGAATGTTAAAAATTTTAAAGTAATTTTTTAGAAAGGAGACAAATATCTTTAAAAATATTTATAATTTAGGGGCGCCTGTGTGGCTCAGTGGGTTAGGCATCTGATTTTGGCTCAAGTCATGATCTCACAGTTCATAGGTTCGAGCCCCATGTCAGGCTCTGTGCTGACAGCTCAGAGCCTGGAGCCTGCTTCAGATTCCGTGTCTTCCTCTCTCTCTGCCCCTTCCCTGCTCATGCTGTGTCTGTCTCTCTCTGTCTCTCAAAAAATAAATAAACATTAAAATTTTTTTTTAATTTACAATTTAAATTTCTAATTTTAATGTGTCTCCAGTGTACATGATTGGGAAAACAAAATGAGTGTAGGCACTAAAAGATTAAATTAGCCCTAGGAATCTGGCATGCAAACCAAGGTTAACAACTTCTGCCCTCCATTTAAATAAAGCACTTCCAAGGCAGCTATGTTTAAAGTTCTGTCATTCTTATGCTTTTGGCTTATTTAGAAGCTGAAACTTACATATTTCTAGTGTTCAAGGATTTATACTGTCCATTACTTCTAAATTCTGGAAAATGACATAATGCAGAAAAGGATCTGTTACATAGTCTTGCCATTCTATAACCAGACTTTCCTTTTTTTCTAACAGAGAAAAATTGCTCATCTACAAGAGGAAATTAGGCAGAGGACATTTGCATGTGTTTATTTTATGCACCTGTTAAACATCCATTATGGGTAGATTACTATATAGTCACTTGAATACGAAGAGATGAAAACCAGATCACTGTGTTCAGAGCTTAAAGTCAAATGGGATGATGACATATCTATGAACCCTTTGATGACATACACAACAATAGAAAAAGGCCCTAAAGCCTTTCTCACAGGAGAGGAAACTTTATGAGAATGTGGGGTTTTTATAAGAAAGTGATCTATATGGGCATGTAAGTGTCTGCGAGGATTAAATAGAACAGGTAAAGAGTGTGCACTTGGGAGCCATTTTAAAGCAACAGTGAATTTTGTTTATAATGTTATCCTGCCTATTATTAAAACATGGGCAGCATTTAATACAACTACTTCTAAAATCTACTACTAACACAGGCTACGGCTATTATTGTCATTGTCCTCAGCCTATTAAATAAGATATACCGTGTCTTCTCAGTAACTTTACTCACAAGAGCCGGAGGTAAATGAAGGCCATTGAAAGTTGTACATAGTTCAGAAATTTAAGATCAAGCTTTGTCAGGGGAAGGTAGAAAACATAAACCTCTGGTGTCTTGCTCAGTGCTGGCCCTACCACGAAGCACGCCTAGGAGACAGACCTGATCATTTTTAACTCTGGTACCTCTTGCCAGAAAGCAAGCCGGTAGGAGAAAATAAGAAAGCTCTGTTGTCTTCAGTCAGCCCCCAAACAATACTGTGGCTGGTGTTCTTTACTTGGCTGTAGTTGGAAATTCCTGGAGAACTGGTTAAAAATGTTGATGCCTGACCTCCATCCCAAAGATTCTGAATTAATTTAATTGCTCTGAGGTAGAACCCCAGGATATTGATTGGCACCATCTTCCCCAGGTGATGCGAATATGCAGGTCAAGTGGTTAATCCCTGTTCTAGGCATAGAAGTGAGACTGACCCTCCTAAGCAAAGAGGTGGGGTCAAGCTTTGTTCTTTTAAAAATACTTTCAAACTATCATTTCATGACTTTCCCCTCTGAATTCTATCCTTGATATTTATTTTCATGTGATTTCCTATAAGTAAACGTGTTCAGGAAACTGGGAGAAGAGGCAGAAGAGTATAAGTGTGCCATTCACACTGGACTTTGCAATCTAATGGGAAATCTACCTTTGACCAAGGTGCCCAACTTGGAACAAATCAGAACATAAGTTATTTAATGTTGGATAGTGATAAAGAATATAAAAATGTATTTCAGGGATTGCAAATTTTCATTTTTATGAAATAAATCAATAACCAGCAAGAAGTCTTGATGTACACATTTATTTTGGTCTGTCAGAGGAAAAGAATGTTTTTATTATCAGACAGCCTTGGTGTTAAGTGGCTTGGAGTCTGTGGGACTGTTCTAGATATTAGAAGTCTTCAGTAAAATCATAAATAAGAAACACATTGTAACACAGAGTCTGGACGCTCCAAGCACATGTGCCTATAATCTTGACCAAATCCTTGGAAAGGAAAAGCTGCAACTAGATTTTCAAGATGCCTAGAATTGGGGGTCTGGAAAGTATTAGTAGACAGGGGAAGGAACAAGAGTTGTGATGTGTAGTAACAGCCGGAGCTCACTCCTGCCTATCCAGCCACCATAGGTCAGTTTCACTGCTGCACGTTGTGTTGTCTCTTTTGATTCTTTACTTGTAAAGGTGCATTAGCCAGGTGCACACATTCTAAATTTGAGGATCACCAGCAAGTCTTTATCTTTGCCTTACCGTAGTGCTGAAAATCCCCAGCAATATACACAGAAGGAATTGGATTAGAAGACATAGACTTGGATCCAAGATCTGCTACCAACCAACTGAAGAAACCTGAGCAAGTTAAATTCTGAGTGTCATATTTCCTCAAATGTAAGATAAAGTTAATTGAAAAAAAAAAAAGTATTGCCACACCTAACTCCCAAGTTTATTATAAGAAAGAACATAATTTATTTCAAAGACATTTAGTGTGGAACTTGCAAAGTACTATGAGACGCGGGATATCAGCATTATTAATGTTTATATATTTTTGAGAGAGAGACAGAATGTGAGCAGGGGAGGGGCAGAGAGAGAGACAGAGTCTGAAGCAGATTCTGCTGACAGCGCAGAGCCTGACATGGGGTTTGAGCCCACAAACTGTGAGAATATGACCTGAGCCAAAGTCAGATGCTTAACCAACTGAGCCACCCAGGCACCCTGAGGATATCAGCATTATTAAAACATCAGCTTTACAAACATCCCTTTGAAGAACTATCATGAAAATAGCAACTGTCACCAGTTATCTAATGCTGCATAACAACTTACTCCCAAACTGTAGTATTCTTATAAAATCTCAAGATCAGGAATTTGGAAAGGGCTCACCCAGGCACCTCTTGCTTATGATTTCTCATGATTGCAATCAGACTTCTGCTGGAACTTCTTCAGTCATCCAAAAGCATGACTGGGGTTGGAGAATTTACTGTCAAAGTGACTCATTCCATGGCTGTCAAGTTGGTGCTGGCGGTTGGCCTCTGCCCCTCTCCATATGGGCTACGGGGCTGCTTGAGTGTCTTGACAGTTTGACAAGTTGACATCCACCATAGCGAGCAATCCAAGAGACCACCATGAAGTTGCATAGCCATTTATGATCTAACCTTGGAATTCACACACACACAATCACTTCCACTTTGAGCTCTGCATCAAAGGACTACACAAGAGTGTGAATCCTAGTAGGTGAGATTCACTGGGGATCATCAAGGATGCTCACTACCAACATTTAACTATTTATATTTTTCTACCAACTAGATTATCAAGTGCTCTCAGATGGAGATTGATAGAGAATTGAGAAAGAAAACTGTGAAATCAGACCAAAGTAAGAGATACTTGTATGTGCTGTCACAGCAAGTAACCCCAGACAAGAACATAACTAAAGGAGAGAGCAAACCAAATTGTTTCTTGAAAAAGATGATGGGAGAATAGTAGAAATAGCCAATAGCATATTGCACGATATTTTGAGACTAGCTTAGCTCACAAAAAGCTCAAAAATGGTCCATGTTTGGGGTGCCTGGCTGGCTCAGTCAGAGAGGCATACAACCCTTGATCTTGGGATTGTGAGTTCAAGCCCCACATTGGGTATAGAGATTACTTAAAAAAACAAAACAAAACAAAAAGTTGCTCATGTTCCAAAGGTCTTATAATCAAATTGAGCTTCTAACTGAAGATCAAATATTTGTAAACTAAACAATTAGCTACCATTTGAAGATAACTTACGCAGTAAATTTTTTATTAAGTAGGCATTGCTGATAATTTGACAATTTGTTCCCAGATGCATTATTCACCATTCCTTTCTTTTGCTCTGTATTGCAAGTAACTGAATTCTGCCAACTGTATTTCTTGGACTCTCTTTTTAACTGTTTCTGGCTGTTTTCAACCAATGGGAGGCATTGGCTAGAGACTGGAGTATGGGGCAAAGGAGCCAGGGGATTTTTTTCCCTTTCCTCTCTAGGTAAAGTCTCCAACAATAACTGCATCTTCTCCATATGTCTAACATCCACCAGACAACTGTTTTCTCTGGACTCCTGGTTCCTCTAGGAGAGGCTCTCTCAAGGTGTGGTTCTCATGAGGAGACACTGGCTCTTGGGCTTGTTACCCTATCTCCTGCCGTGGGTTTCAGGTTATTGCTATTTTCTGTCTTCTCTATCTCCTGTAGATTTTTTAGCTCTCCCAATATGCACTATTAAACTATCTGATGTAGGCTCTGTTTTCCTGACTAATCTTGATTAATAATGGTAAAGAGTCATTATAAATGGCCCCAAATTTTTGCTCAATGTACAAAATGTCAATCTAATTAAAATTATGTAGAATAATTAGGTAATCTGGGATCTAAACTGGTATATAAACATAATGATATACCTACCAAAAAAAAAAAAAAGGGACACCCCTATTAAGTCTCAAAGATCATGCATACATGGGGTTTGTTGGATGTTTGGGAGGATAGGAAGGAGAGAAGAGTGATAGGCTGTATATAAACAAAGGTAACTTATTTAGAAAGTGTCTAAACAAGTGGCTATATGATCTTAGAGGAAGAATACACATTAGTCTCAGGAACCTGGATGGTGGACATAGAGTAGGGAATATTGAATGGCACCTTGATGGATGAGTAGATCTTGAAAATTTAAGTACAGGGATCACAATGTTCCAGAAATAAGGAGGAACAGATACAAAATTCTGCAGAAAAAAAGATGAGAAATTTACTATTTATAATGAAATGTTAGTTTGCCTGGAATATTAGAACAAAACAGGAATAGTAGGCTGGGTCCAATTGAAGGGCTTAAGTGATGTTTTAAGAGTCTCAGTTCCGAATTTTCATATACCCATGGCGTCAAACTAGTATGAGTGACACTTCTCGCTTATTCGCCACAATATGGTAGCAGGGATTTTGTTTTGTAGCCTACCCAATCTGATGTACCTAATAACGTGCTTGGCATAGCAGGTGCTCAATAAATATTTGTTGAATGAATTAATAAGGCACAGTCTTCTTATCATGGTTCACAGGAACTGTAAAACCATTTACTCATTCATATAAGGAACAGGCCGGCACTAAGTGAAGGGCCTTATTTAAATGTCTTCCCCAAACATTTCACAGTACAAAGCACAGCATTAAGAAACCATTCTAACTACATTATCAAGTTAACTGCCAACACCTCTCAAAATGTGAGCTTCGAAGCACACGAGTCTGCGAGACCTCGGAGATTATTTAGCACAATTTTTTTTTTTTTTTTTTAGCACAAGCTGGGCTTGGGTTCAACAAGATTCAACACTTATTTATCCCTTAAAATATGTTCGTACTAAACTGTGGCCCTTAGCAGGGGTTAATGGATCTTCAAAATGGAACGTCTTTCCAAACTTGCACAGCTGCTATGAGTAAAAACACCAGACTCCCAGATGCCAGGCCTGTGTGACAGAGCTCTGGCACCAGCTGAGTTTGCTATTCATTATTCCATTGTCTCACAACACCCCCGGAAAACAAAGCCCTATAGATGGAGGGTCGTTTTCCTGGCTTGTGAAAAGCAAGGCCCAAAGGGCAGTGCTTGGAAGAAATCCACCTGTGGGTAGGGACTCTTAATTGAAATCTCAAATACGTTTTAGCACTCTGGAATGCCACTTCTTGGAGTTATTGCCGTTCTTCCCCACTGGGCACATCTTTACTCTGACTCTTGTAAGGATGGGAAGCCATTCCATATATGCAGCAGCCTGGTAAGTGTGGCTCCAGTGAAACATTAACAAATCCTGCCTTTGGGAAAGCTGTTTCTGACCATGGATGCTTGCTCTGGGCCCATTCACGTCAATTAGTTTTGTCTTCTTTCATTTCGAACTTGGCCTCTTTTTAACAAGCATCTAAAATCCCCATAACCATGAATACAAAAAAAAAAAAAAAAAAAAAAAAGAGGTTTGTATTCTTTTTTGCAGTGCACATGTCTGTTTATCAAATGTTGTTTCAAAGCTGTATGTGTGTGTATTTTAGCAGAAATTTTCATCGCAAAGGGAATTTGATCCTTAGCACTTGACATTCTGGAAAGAGTGAAAGAGGGAAAAATTTTACATTGGTTATTGTGTCTGTGAAGGTAGGGAGAAAGAAAATTTGTATGGTGGTTCCTTACTAAACTATTGCTGGAGCCCTGGTATCATAGCCCCTGGAAAACAAAGTTTTTTTTTTTTTTCTTTCTATTAATAAGTAGATATCATAGATGGAAAATAGTAACACTCTATGAGTAGCATTGAGGAGATATTTTTATTTCTTACACTTATCTAAGACCAAAGGATTTTATTTGCCAACGGCAATGTTCAGTTTAGCAGTGAAGAAAGCACTCAGAAGATGTCACCCTGAGGATGTCCTGGTGGGATTGAAACTAGAGCACCTGGCTAAAATTCTGGAAATCCAGGAAATTATGGAAGGTATGATTACGGCCCTGAGGTTCCTCTACCCATCAGTTATCACCTATGATCCTAATTAAAACTTTAAACATCTGAGATTTGTCTGAGAAAAACTATTACATTACATCATTCCGATATCTGTTTCTGTTCAATTTATTTCCATTCTATGTGTATATAAGTAGAGTCTCAAAAATTATTGCCTGTTCAAAATAACAGACACTCCCAAGCACACTGGGTAGAATGTATGCATTTATCAACCTGAGTCCTCTCAAAGCATGGGCAAAATTCGATTTATAAATAGAAGAAAGAAGATGTACTTTGTCAAAATTTAAAATTTAAAAATCCATGGCAACACTGTATGATTATCTTATACCTTGGTAAATTGTTTCAGTATATGCAATTTTTCAAAGCACCTTTATTTATTCATTTCTACAGGGAAACTAACATGAGCAAAAAATATTGGGAAGAGCTTACAACCATATTGAAGTTTCCAGTTATCTAACAATAAAAAATAAATACAGCTGAATTCTGATTTCAAATCTATTGCTAATTTTTAAAATATATTCATCCCTTATCTCCCTTGTCCCATTACATTATCAATACTATATTTGTTTATTATTCTTGCTTTATGATGATTTCAATTTTTGGTAAACATTATGCTCGTTCATCCTTTTGGAAAAATTGAAGCAATACGGACAAGTCCAAAACAAAAGTTTAAAAACAATCTCACTATCAAGGTGTCTGGGTGGCTTAGTGGGTTAAGTGTCCAACTCTTTATCTCAGCTCAGGTGTTGATCTCAGGGTCATGAGTTCAATCACCGCATCAGGCTCCAGGTTGGGTGGAGAGCCTACTTAAAAAGATCTCACTATCTAGTTGTTGGAGCCCCTGGCTGGCTCGGTCAGTGGAACATGCAACTCTTGATCTTGGGGTTGTAGTTCGAGCCCCATGTTGGGTTAGAGATTACTTAAAAACAAAATCTTGAGGCACCTGGGTGGCTCAGTCAGTTGAGTGTCTGACTCTTGATTTTGGTTCAGGTCATGATCTCACAGTTTGTGAGATCGAACCCCACATCCAGCTCTGTGCTTTACAGTGTAGAGCCTGCTTGGAATTCTCTCTCCCTCTCTTTCTGCCCTCCCCACCCTCACTCTCTCTTTCTCTCTCTCTCTCCCTCAAAATAAATAAGTAAACTTTAAAAAATAAAGTTATAAAAAATAAAATCTTCAAAAAATAAAAAAATTTAAAATTCTACTAACACTAAAATAGACAATATTGAAACGGACATTAATCCTCTCATGCCTTGTATGTGACCAAGCAAGACAAACACATGAACTTATTATTTGTAATTACAGGTGTCCAAGATTGGGGTGCCTAGAATCAGATGCTAAGATGGAGTTTGGGGAGCAACATATCTATGAGAGATCAACACAGGTGCAGGGAAGCAGCACCGGGCAGAGGGAGAAGTCAGTCTATGATGCAGGCTGGCCAACCCAGCGGGGAATGGGGGTGCTAGGGCAAGTCGGGCCTGTGGAGGCTCTTACGTGGAACCTTTGTGTACCCACTTGGTCAGGGAAGGCAGACTGCTCCCAGCAGAGTGTGGAACTGGCAAGGTGTCTCCACGCAGCTTGTCCTTGAAGGAGCGGGAGGGCTTAGGCTGTCTGCTGATCTCACTCCCTTCAGCAGCCAGGCGAAGGGCAGCAAGGCCTTCCTTGCAGGGGCATCAGGGCAGCGCACCTGCGCGCCCCCTACAGCAGGGGGGGAATTTTTAGTCTTTATTTGATGAAACGTGGCCAAGAAACCAGTTCTTCTGGCACTGTTATCAAGTCCAGGAATTAAAACATTGCACAGAAGTAGCTTATATAACATCCAGCCAAGTAAATTTAGACTTGCTCTCACATCTTTTCTCTAGTTAAAATAATTGCCTTAATAACTTGATTGCCTTGTAGTTTTAGAAATGAATCCCTGTCGCCGTGGCATATGGAAGTTGTTTTTTTTTTTTTTTTTTATTAATCATCTGCTAATTCCTTGCTTATGTTACATAAAAGCGTAGATCCAAACTTGGAAAGGACCCATATTTTCATCTTGTCTAAATCCTGCATTTTATATCTGAAAACACTGGCTTATAGAGATAAAGTCCCTCATCCAGGTTTACCCAGTGGTAGAACCAGGGCAACAATTTGTTCCTTAACTACTAATATAATTGCTGTTTTATAAAAGGTCAACTTTTTTTTTAAAGGATAAATTTAAAAAAGGATAAATGATGAAAATACACCCCTAAATCTTAATCTCATAACATGTACCCCCAAGTGTATGATATTTCAGAGTTTATCATGACAGTTTGCATTCTAAGTATTAGCATTTGAATAGGTGACTATCAAAGAAGTAAACTATCTTAGATGTGATCTTTTATGAAAGAGATGAGCTGTCAGGTTGCTCTAAGACATTTAGCAACATCTAAACCCTATAGAAACTCAACATTCTCACAAATGATACTTCATATACAGTTCAGGGTATCACTTTTGGAAAATTTTAGAAAATGGAATAAAATTGCATCTATCTTTTGGTCTTTTAAATCAGAGTTCTGTAGCTAGCAAAATCTTGGGAAAGAAAAAACCCTGATAGCCTGGTCTTATTGCTTACATATCATGCTTTGTCATGGTTACAAAGTGGAGGGAAAAAACCCTGAAGACTACGTGTGGCAAACTAAAGGGTTGAGGCAATACTAATGTTTGACACCCATCACTGAGTATTAGCACAGACACAAGGTCACATTTGTCTGTAACCCCTTTTATGAGAAGGCTGCCCCTTTCGAGTCCTTGAGCAACATAAAGAAACCAAGACCAGTGTATCTCAGAGACTCTTCGGAGGTTCTCTCAATGCCGTGATGTTTACAGGACTCAGCTCTGAGTTAGATATGTCTCCCACCCAGTTCAGATTATATACGAAAGTGTTTCAGAATCTCTCTGAGTATCTGTGCCCTTCCATTGCCATGACAACCAAGGATATTTTCAGAGAAGTCAGCCAGTCACTCAGCAAATGCTGAGGCATGGGATTCAGAAGATTCACTTTTTTCTCATGAATTTTTGGAATTTTGTGACGGCTGACATTAACCTTAAGCACTGACATCTTGGTATCAATGTATAGTCAAGATTTTGGTTCCATGTGTCAAAAATCCAACCTAAACCAGAATAAGGCAAAGAAAGGGGGATTTGTTGGCTCCTATAACTGAAAAGTTTAAGCAATTGTGACTTTAGGCATTGATAAATTCAAGTTCAAATACATCTTCATTAAACTACTCTCTTTCTCCACCTATCTCTAAGTTCTACTTTTCTCTGTGTTGGCCTTAATCTCATAAGACACTGAGTGACCCAAAAATAGTCACTGGCAGTTTTAGACTTACATAGACTTATAATTAACAATGCCAGAAAATAGAGTGATCCTTTCTCCAGATAATTCTAGTAAAAGTCTCAGGGAAATCTCTAAGTGACTTGGTCCGAGTCATGTGTCCCACATACCTGGAAATTGGGGTATAGTCTGTACCACTCAAACCAACTGGACTAAAAATGAAGGAAGAATGATTCCACAAGAAGACATTGGGCATTAATAAAATGTTCACTGAACAAGCATACAGTTTGGGTAATCTCCCATGAATAGCATAGCATCAAAACACATATGTGGATGTTGCATGACCAGAGGAAAGAAGAAACATTCTAATCCAAAAGAGAGCAGGCTGAATGACAGAAGGTTGAACATTCTATAACCCTGAAAAATCACAGAAACGCAATACTGTCTGGAGTGGCTGTGACTGCATGCAGCTTGCGAAGACACATGATTGTTCATTAGAATTGTACCACATTTTAATTTCTATTAGTCAGATCACTTTCTATTTTAAGTTTAATTAACTGATTTAAAAGTTGCTTAAGCAGGGGTGCCCAGGTGGCTCAGTCAGTTAAGCGTCCAACTCTTGATTTTGGCTCGGGTCATGAACTCACGATTGGTGGGTTTGAGCCCTGTGTCGGGCTCTGTGCTGACAGTGCAGAGCCTGCTTGGGGTTCTCTCTCTGCCTCTCCCCTATGCATACTCTCTCTCTCTCTCTCTCTCTCTCAAAAACAAACAAACAAACAAACAAACAAAACGTCCTGAGGCAGAAGCTTATCTTCTCTGATTCGCACAACTTGGGTCATATACCATCCTTGAACCAATCACGGGACCAGAGGGATACGGTACTTTGATCATCCAGACTTGAGTTATGGGCTCATCCTAGAAACCAGAAGCTGAAGTCAATTTTGTTCAGACCACACCTATCAGGGGTTGGGGATTATGCAAGGAAAAATTAGGATGCAATGTCAAAACGATAAAAAGAAGATATCCCCTATATAAGGATCCTCCTCACATTTTACAGCACACATGATATAGAATCCTGGAAGCGACAGAAGAGGATGAGATCAAGGTTTAGATAAAAAAAAAAAAAATGTAAGACTTAAACAACTTCTCAGTCACACTAGGAATAAGGACAGGAATTTTTAAAAATCAAAAAGGGTGAAGCAACAACCTCTGGGTCACCAATGACAAAAAAAGCTTTCAGCACAATTTATACTTGGGATCTTTGATCCCTGTGGCTGCTCTGACTAAATCCATTTCCATCCTTGATTTTTAATGTCTTCTCACTTGGCTGCAAATCCAACTACTGCAGCTCTGTTCTCGTTCCATGGCCTCAGGTTTGATGCCTCTCTTGGTCTCCCAAAGCCTAGCCTCGGTTTTGAGATTGATCCTTGTTTTTAGGTATCCTGTCATCCACACCTGTCCCTCCAGCTGTCCTCCTTTGATATCTCAGCCCTCACACCCAACAGTTATTCATTCCCAGTCGTCTCTAGCATCTGTGTCTTGCCTCCATCTGCCCATGGGTAGCAGAAATCATTCTTCCTCCAGGAATCTATATGTCAGTATCTCTTTAAAATCACAAAGATCTTGAAGTTTTAGGATTTTGGCAGGACTATCCTCAGGAACTTCTTTTTCCTGCATGTGAGGTGCAGAGACAGTACAATGATGCAGGGAAACGTTGAGGTGGGGAAGAGGTTGGGAACACTCATATGTACATCTTCCATCTTCACGGCCACATAGGAGAGAGAAACAGATGCTCGGAGAAATGGAGGACGGTCTGCAGAAACAGCTGTGGAGACGTGGTAGGTAATCCGTTAGATGACTGAAGACATTTCTCAGCTGCTGTGAGGTCCCAGTTGAGGACATACAGCACGAAAATATGTTGTAGGAGGAAATGCATGGTATTTTCCTTCTCTTGGTTATTCGAAGATTTTTTAAAAAATATTGGTATGTTTGTGTGTAAATTTCATTAATACTTATATCAGTTGAATGGCATAATTACTTGCCTTCTAGGTTGGTAAAATCATCAATGAGTCGAGGATAAAATGAGTCTAAAAGACAGTTTGTGATCCTCAAACACCGTTAATAAAAAAGCTGTGTCAGAAAACGAGAAACCTGTAGGCTGGTTTTGTTTTTAAGTCTTAGAGCCTGTAAACTTATAATCCTTTACCAATGATTCTTCAACCTTTGTGTTCCCGAAAAAAATCCTGACTTAGTAAATCAGTATTGGAGATTCTGAATGTATATTATTACAACATCCTATGATTCTAGAACTTGGTCGATATGAAGGCACAGGCATAGCATCTGTCAGTCTGTACAGTCTATGCAGTGGAACTGGCCCACTGAGTCATCTTTCCGACCAATTTTATCCTGATTCTGAAAGGTCAAATGTACTCTTATTTCCATTTCAGCGAAGTATGATATGTTTCACCAGTTTGCAGGAATGGGATATGGTTCCCAATAATTAGCAAAGCAGTTCAAATGGCAAACTGTATTTACAAAGGAATCAAAAGATGATAATGAGCAAAGCTAAAAGCCTTAGGCATCACATTTTAATGGTTGGATGACAGCAGACTCTGCTAACTGATTGCATTTTATAACCACAGTCTAATAAGGAAATTCATCTTGAAGGATTGCCCAAATTCCTACACATGAATTTTCCAGAAGTAATAAAGCAGTAGTAGAGATAATGGCACATTTTACATACTGGAGCTTATTATGATATACCTGACTCATAATAGGAAGCTGGGGACTCTGAGCTATAACTTACCAATGTAAAAAGGGGGAAAGCTACAACTGTGATGAAATATTTGTTATGAACTTAGAATAGTTGTTCAGATCATCTGTCCCATGTCTCTAGCTGAAAGAAATGTAACCTGGATCAGGGGAACCTTTGATATTTTAGTTTTTGGAGCATAGAACAACCTATGGAGAGCTGTGCACATTCCCTGCAGCCAGAAAGTCATAGAATTTATTTTAACTTTTTTTTTTTTTAACATTTATTTATTTTTGAGAGACAGAGACAGAGAGAGCGCGTGAGTGGGAGAGGGGAAGAGAGAGAGGGAGACACAGAATCCGAAGCAGGCTCCAGGCTCCGAGCTGTCAGCACAGAGCCCAACGCAGGGCTCAAACTCACCAGCTGTGAGATCATGACCCGAGCTGAAGTCAGATGCTTAACCGACTGAGCCATCCAGGCGCCCCTTAAACTTTTTTTTTTTTTATCATTTATTTATTTTAAGAAAGTCATGGAATTTAGATTTCAGGGAGGAGGAAGAGAAAAAAACATGACCTGGTTCCTTTAAAGGGATGGACAACATTCATTTCACTTCATTTCTGAGCATGTGCAGCTCTGCAGCGTTCCTCTTGGATACACCTAAAACGCAAGCGAAGCTATACGGCAGAAATGAGTACAAAGATGATGGAGTGATGGAGACAAGTGACGGGATGGAGTTAGAGATGGGATGGAGTCAAGATGGAAATAATCAGTGTGTATGGAGACGCTGTTCTTCCCCTAATGTCCTAATTCAAACAATTAAACCCACTAGAAATTTCCTGTTATCATTAATTCATTCAATTACTTACTCTACAATCTTAAGTGAACTCATGCTATGTGCTGAGGTTTGTTAAGGTCCTGTCTCAGGAGGCACATCCTTCCCTTCACATTTTACAAATAAAAAAATAGAAATGCAGACAATCAGGGCACCTGGGTGGCTCAGTTGGTTAAGTGTCCAAGTCTTGGTTTGGGCTCAGGTCATGATCTCATGGCTTCATGGGTTTGAGCCCCGCCATCAGGCTGTGTGCTGGCAGTGCGGAGCCTGCTTGGGATTCTCTTTCTTTCCCTCTTTCTCTGCCCCTCCCCCACTTGTACTGTCTCTGTCTCTCTCAAAATAAATAAATAAACTTAAAAAAAAAAAGAAATGCAGACAAGTGTACAAAATCCTATTCTTAATACCAGTAATGAGAGAGAGAGAGAATACAATCTTAGCATGAAATATATCTAACTTATCTTTTTAAAGCTTATGGGGTGTTGAAGACTTGAATAGTTTAGCTGAACAGTCTACGACCTATCAACTAAAAAGAATATTATTCAACCATTTAAAAAGGACGAAAAGCATAGATAACGTGAAAAATGCTTATATTATAATAGAAAATTTAAAAAACAAGATGTAACATAAATTACAATATATATTAAAAATACTAAATATAAAGGCAAAGAAATTAATCTAAATGTTAGCTTTGGCTGTGTTTAGATTGACAGGGCTATAAACATCCTCCTTTTCTATCTTCTTCTTCCTGTTTTTATATATTTCCAGATTTCCTTTTATGAAAATATACATCATATAAAAGAAAAATATATATAATCTACTAGATAATGTCTAAATTTGGCTAATATTTTAAGTGTACATCATTGCATGTTCCTTTTGAACTTTTGTTACTGATATTTATAAAGATGTTTTATATTATAGCTTTGGGTTTCCTTCAGCCTTTGGGCCCAAGTGTACAAAATGTATCTATCTTTTTATTGCTTGTACACTTGTATGTCACTGAATTGTCCTCTGATGATTATTACCTAATAGGAAAGAGAGCCACAGATCAGAAGAGGTTATGAGATTGTGGAACAGTAAACTTGGCTTTTTCTCTCTGATGCTACCCTATTTTATTTTGAAATTGTAATTTTTAATAAGACTCCCAAAGAGCCCAACAAAAATACTTGCAGTGGTTCTGGGTTTCTAGAATTAGTCAGTATACATTGTGTGTTAATGTGTGAGTTTTGTGACATGAATGAAATATGCAGAAAAAAATGTTTCTAATAAATATTTGAAAATTTGACATCATGATAGAAATTGAAGATAACTATATTTGACTCAAGGCCCCACTGATTCTCAGTCCTTCGTTTACTATTGTGTGCACTAATTTTAACATATTCAATCAGTGAAAACTCATTTATATATTCGAGGTTGAGAATTTGTGGTCATTAAGACAATGACTTGAGCTACCTAACAATAAAAATGTGTGTAAATGGCAGAGAGATATTTTTCCATAAATTTAATAGAATAAACATTCCAAATATTTGAGAAATGGTTATTTATGTATATTTTAGGGACTCTATTTTTATCACCATCCCACCACAACTGAGGCCTGGTAAAATATCTTTGAGGTAGGCTTAAATCAATTTACACTGCCCTAAGCTTAATAAGTCCAAACCAACAGGGTTTTATCAACATAGCAAAATAAAAATTAGTCAGGATAAAGGTATTTATACTCTACTGTATATGCATAGATGGGTGGGAGTATGAATGTGACTATGTGTTTGAGAATGTATGTGTATCTTTCCTTGATGTAGGCACTGATGGCACCAAGGGTGGTGTGAGAGAGCTTGGCTTCCCTTCCCCATTTCCATCAACCTCATTTCTATATTTTTTATATGCATGATAGATGCTTCCTAATCTTCTGAGAAATACTATGTAAATGCAGCTTCAAGATCCATCTCACATCTTTCTCTAACTAGATGGTCAACCCTAAGACTCCTAAGCATCATATAAATAAAAACTCTGGAACAGCCCTCCCAGGGAGATCAAGGGGCTCTGGTGACTCTTCCTGCAGAGAGCCCCTGCATCTATCACCTTCTCCTGGACACCAGGTCAATTTAGTCTCCCACAGATCTAGTTTTGCATGGGTAGGCATCCCACTTCCAACCTGTAGCTGTGAAAAAAATGAAATTAAATCTTACTCAACCTCTGTCTTGCCAGAATGATAGGAAATGCAGTATGTCACTATTAATTTTTTTTTTTTTGAGGGAGAGTAGGTCTTGTCATTCCTAGAGTCCCACAAAAATTCAAGAAACTTATATAGTGCCTCCAAAATGAAAAGGCCCACTTCAGTTCATAATGTTCTTCACTGAATGTCATTCATTCATTCATTCATTCATTCATTCACCAAATACTGAGAACTTACTAATGGACATGCACTGTTCTAGGCACTAGAATCAATGAGCTACATATCACCATCCAGGCCCACTTGGACCTTTGATGGCAGGCAGCTCTGTGGCTCCAAAGCTAAGTGTGACCACTGGTGGGTTTGCTGATGCTGACTGGCCTGAGCTAAAGCTCCAGCTTCTCTAAGTTGGCTCCTAAACCCTTCCCCATAGGGGACTCACTTCTTCCAGACACCACTGCCACTCTCCCTCTAGCGGTCTCTGCCCATCTTTACTCTCTTCCTTCTCCCCACTCAATACAAAACACACTCTCCACTTCTCCTTTCCTCCAATGTTTCCCTTCAGAGCATTAAAGCCCAGAAAGCAGGTTATCTGTAAGTAACTTTTGCTTTTTGTGCTCTAACACAAACCTCCTCTCTGGGAGGCGGACACAAAGGTCTGCTTGGAAGAAAGGGCATTGGGGAAAGTTTCAGAAGAATGAAACCCAAGTTTGTCTGACAATAAGAAACCTTGAGGGAAGTGAGGTGAGGTCCTGGAGAGCCTTTGCTTTCCTCAAGCCCGTTCACCTTTGGCTTCCCAGGGATTTTTTTTTACAAGCTCAGTCTAACCTGTTATGAAATTGAATTTAGGTTGATTTTTTAATAGGCCAAAGGACTTAAGGTCAGATCTCATGAACTTTATCTTGGCTCTAACATTTGAGTGATTCTGGGTCCTATTTCTGTAATCTTATCCAAAATAAAAATAGATAAAACAGAAATATTCTAGGCTTTCAAGAGTCTATTTTTCCTATTTAATCATCCCTATATCCTTTAATCTTTGCTAATTCTCTCTAGCCTGGACACATTTAGTACAATTATCTGGGGATCAAAGCAATTGAATGTAAAAAAATAACATTTATAGTTACTCCCACCAAAACAACCCCCAAAAACAAACAAACAAAAAAAACATGTCTACTTCATTTATATCTCAGGTAGGAAAACAACATTCAGTCACTGAGCTAAAGCAAAATCAAACAAATCACAGGGAATTTTAGGAATGTGTGATACTCAAGGCATTCCGTGATAGTTTAGCTCTTCTAGAATCAAAAGCTAAACTTTGGGGTTTTGAAGTCAGCACTTATTTGAGAGTCTAGACATCAATGAGCTGATGTGAGAAGGAATATAATTTGGTTTTAGAATGAAATATAAATCTTACTGTGAATAAATGAGGGGTACAAACTCTGTAATTTGCCCAATTTTCTAAATCATCTTCACAGCTAATCTTATGGAACATAGCATTTAACTTTGACTTTGGACAGCTTTGGCATTTCTGTACTTGAGGGTGGCTATGAGTCACTTGAATCTTAAACCATATATACTCTTTTTTCTATTTCTCTTTTTTCCTGTTTCTGGCTCAGAAACAACAACAACAACAACAACAACAACAACAACAACTCAGAGATGGGGTAGAGATCCCTTTCTGGTAAACAATATATTGTTTCCCCTTATCCAGTCCCCGCCATCCTTACCCCAAACACTTCTTTGT
Source organism: Acinonyx jubatus (assembly GCF_027475565.1). Classification (NCBI taxonomy): domain Eukaryota; kingdom Metazoa; phylum Chordata; class Mammalia; order Carnivora; family Felidae; genus Acinonyx; species Acinonyx jubatus. The sequence goes on along the minus strand of NC_069387.1, from coordinate 103,448,555 downwards.
CTTGTTACCTGTATGTGCCCCACACAATCCCCTTTCCTACAATCCTTGGTAGGAATCCAGTTTTTATTTCAAGTCTTAGACATTGCAAGGGTAATATATGAAAACAAAACAAAAATGCCTTTAATGCATGCTGGTGAAGAGCTTTGGTAAGTTTAAAGATTTATTACTCTCAAAGACAAATGTTTAAGAGGTCTCTTTTAAAATGGAGTTTCTATGGAAATCTTATATTTGCTTTGGAATTATTTGTATATTAATCATTTGCATATAGCTGGATGTGTGCATAAGAAGAAAATCCACAACTCCATCTCTGCCATGGTGACAGTAGGAAAAGGTGGGGTCGAATCAATGATTTGGTCTTCTATAAATGTAGGAGTAGGCGAGATCAGTAGTGGTAATCTAACTACCAGGGAAGTATTTTCAAGAGTCAATTTTTGCTGGAATCTGTCCTGCAGAGTGTATAAGTTTTACTAATATTACTTCAAGTGTATTACATTTCTAAACAATTTAACTAATATTTACTGTACCTTTTGTAGAAAGGAAGGAAGAGGGAAGAAGGGGATGACAGGAGAGAAAGAGAGGAATAAATGTGATTAAATGTATACAGCACAATGGATTTTTCTAGGTATTTTCATAAGGCACCAATGCATAGATCTCTATAATTGAGAGTTAGATTTATGATATTACTTATATTTTTATAAACTTATTTTGAATCTGAGAGCCTAAAATTTCAAACAAGAACCTGAAATATTAATTTACATGCATAAGCACATTAATCAGCCTCAATGTCAAAATGACCTAGAGTGAATAGGTACTATGAAGCTGAAATGGATCAGACTTTTCTTTTCAAATCATTCTTAATAATTAAAAAATCCACCTCTCAAAATAAACAAGAAACCCAATTCCTTACAAAAATTTAAATGCATGCCATAAGTTTTTTACATCTAAAACATAAAGAAGAAAGGTTTTCTCTTCTTATTAAAAACAAATAAAGCTATGACTGGAGTTCTTTCTATACACCCGAGATTATGCTAAAGTCTGTAGCATAATCTTCTCTTCATTGTTACATCCTGAGATACAGTTTTCTTCACTTTACCAAGAGGAATCTAGGTCTCTAATGTCTTGTGGATATGATGTGTAGTTCAGGATTCCAGCCTTGGATTACCCAACTCCAAAGTTCACACTCTCACTTCTTATAGTTCAGGTATCTTATAGCTTTGATATGAATATAGATTGAAACCAGAAATGAAAGAATAATGTTTGAAGGAGAAAGCATCTAGAGCCTATGTCAATAAGATTAAATTTGCCACAGATCAAATTCAAGCAAAGGGAGCATTTAGGAGCTGGTCAGCTCACTAAGACCACATGAAACCACTGAAAGCAAATACATGGTGAAGTGAAGGCAGTGAGGGAAAGTAACTTGAGGTGATGGGACGTTTATATCTGACTGCTAAGCCAGTTAATAACATAAGAAAATTAAAATTAATTAATTTCAGAAGCATCTATTGAGTGTATCCTATATGCCAGGAAGAGACACAAATGCCAGGGTTACAAAGACAAGTCTTACAGGGAAAAGCAGACAGTATGTCAGTTAGGACTCCTTGAGTTCAAGTGATGGAATACCTGATCCAAACTGGTTAAAGCAAAAAGAGGTGACACTGAGACCTGAGACCTTAACTGAGGTCATTGAGATGTTCCAGTGGCTATGTGGTTTCAGGCATGGCTTGACTGGGGCCCAAATAACGTCACTACATGTCCCCCTACACTCAGCCCTCAGCAATTTTGGGCTTATGTTTACCTTTAATTTGTCCTACAGGCGAGAGGTTGAGAGAAATCAAATAACCTCATAGAAGGACAAAAGTCCTAGAATTGAATATTATTGACTCTGATTGCCTTGCTTGAGCATATTCATCCATGAAGCAATCACTGTGGCTAAGGGGATGAGAGGCACCCATTGGCTTAGCCTAAAGTAGGTGCTCTGGTTCTAGAGCTTACAGGTGGTGGAATTAGTACAGGAGGCAAGGCAGTGAAGACTAGACAAACCAAAACTCTTATCTTAAAGTCATAAGAAGAAGGAATGGACTTTAGGTAACCGAGTAAGTGTTTGCCACCTGTACGCAAACAATTATTTCAATACAATGAGCCAAGGGGTGAAATCAGAGAGTAGGAAGTTTCTAACATGGTGAAATGTGACATTTATGCTGAGTCTTGAGGATAAATGGAAATTGGTCAGGCAAATGGAGGAAAAAGAAAAAGTTACAGCAGTGGAAAAAATAGGATAGTTTTGGGGAATGGTAAGGAGTATTAGCCTGTAGAACTGGATGTTGACACTGTGAGAGACAGAGGGAAGGAGGGGGTGGGGGTACTGTCATAGGAAAGATCATGAATTCAGACTTCATTTACTGAGTGGTTCACTGAAGTTTCAAACAGTGCCCTAAGACGAGTTGGGAAACTTTTTCAGTAGAGGGCCAGTTGGTAAATATATGAGGTTTTGAAGGCCATATGGTTTCTACTAATTACTCTGCCTCTGTAGTGTGAAAACAGCCATAGACAATACATAAATGAATGGGCATGGCTGTATTCCAATCAAACTCTATTTACGAACACTGAAATTTGAATTTCATATAATTCTTACATCTCAAAAAATGTTATTCCTAATTTTTTTCAACCATTGAAAAAGTGTAAAAACTATTCCTAGCTTAAGGATGGTAAAAAAATTTTTTTTTTTCTAATTAAAAAGAAGAGGTAGGCCAGGTTTGGCCTGTGCACCTGGTCATAGTATGCCGACTCCTGTTCCAAATTGATCAGTTTTATATTTTTGGATTGCCTAAAGCAAAGACAAAAGGGACAATAGAATAAACAGAGATTAGGGCAAGAAGAGATCTTAGGAGATCATAGCACTGATCCAGGTTGAAGTTGGCTCATTATAGATGAGAAACTGAGTCTTGATTAAGAAAGACAAATTGTGAACCAGCTGACGAGGTTGCCTCTGTTCCAGGGTTAAGCCCATCAAATAATCAACTGGGAGTTATTAGAAAGAGAGCAGGATAGAGGTTGGTCCTTCAGGTGGCAGAGAAGGGAATAATATAATCTTCAGAGGTAGACTGCATTTCCCAAGACTTGACAGATGTGGCAGGGGCCTGGGTCAGTTTTGTGGGGAAGTACAGGAGGTGCTGGGACCCCAGGGTGGGGACAGGTTGTGGATAGCTCCATAGATGCTTGGGGTCAGTGGATGAGGTTAATGGTACCCAAGGAAAGAATGCCATCAAGGGAGGAGATGGCTTTCAACTGCTTTTCAGTGGGTTGGAAAAGAATCTCAGTGGTGATCATTGTGGACTAAAACATGAAAACTCTTCCCTCTTCTGGATTGCACAAGCCCTCATGTTCTTTAATGATTCCAAGAGAAGAAGACATTGTCTTATGGAAACAGACTGAGTTGGACTTTCCATTATCCAGGTGGCTAGCTCCTGAGCCAGATTAAATTTCAGGAATGTGATAGTTTCTGAACTCTCTCACATGGTGGGAAAATTCACACCAATGACCGATAGGAAATTTGAATTTTTACTACAGGTGTTTTAGCTGAGAGTTTGCACTGAATTTCTGTTTACGGATTCTAGTTAGTCGGGATATACTGTGGAACAAGCAGATTTCATCCTTAATCAAGTCAAAAATTCCAATTATATCACAGCAAAGAAGCATTTCTGCCATCCTGAAAATTTAGTCACTCTGTATACAGTGAGAAAGTGAAGATTTCTTGACAAAAACATGACCCGCCCTGGAGAAAAAAAACTCCAAGCATGGGTCCTTCACCCTATGAATCAAAACAAACCCATCCATGTGAAGTATTAGTCTGTAACTGAAGCATTTATATATAAAGCACAGCATAGTGCTACAATGAATGCAGAGTTTCTTTGTAAGATGATTTATCAAGTAGAAAGGAATTTATAGACATCATATAAGAGAACACTTGCCGTAGTCCATTTGGAACTTTTATTCAATTTGTAGTATTCATTATATTAAAGTTAAATTCAATAGGCTTTATATGAATAAATTCTTTCTGCGATTTTTTTTTCCAAAGGGCCTATTCAATGAAGTATTGCTAATGGCCACTTAATCATCCAACTAAGGCACAGATATAGTACTGTGGAAAGTAAAATGGTTTGCTCAAGGCCACTCCACTCATGTAAGCACTGGAAAGCAAATGGAAGTCTTAAGATTACTAACTTAGCTCTCGTTTCTACCATTATTATTGTTCCTGTTTTTTCTTCTACAATTTATACTAATGCATGCACCTTTATAATTTTGAGTAATTTCTGATGAAGAGGAGAAACAAAATCATTCTGCTTAATATATTTATTTCCCCTGTCCTTGGAATGTTTCCATTCTTTCATTCTTCTATTTGAAAATAGTTAACGAGTACCTCTTCAGTAATACACATTGGACTAGATGCTTGGGAAACAAAGGCAAATAATAAGTAAGCCCAAATCTTACTCTGAAACAGTGGTGTTCACAGTACAGCCAACCATAGGCTTTGGCTTCAACCTGCTGGCTTCAGCCCAGAAGTTGTTAGAAGTGCAAAACCAGACCCCCAATATCAGCCAACAACTTGTGTTTTAACAACTCCGAGTGATCCTGTTCTACACACAGGTACGAGAACCACTGGTCTGAGGAAAGTAAGACAAGCAAATAGATTCACAAAGCATTTCAATAAAATAACAGGTATGTATAAATTTCCATTGGAGCAGAGAGAGGAAGCTTCCAATCTCTTCTACATTTGCGTAGAAAATACATGCCCTATCTAAAATGAGTGGATGTCCTTGGCAGCCTCCCTTGCATAAAACATTTCACTATTCCCTATTGTTTTCAGGATAAAGTCCAAGAGTCCTGGCACGCCATTTAAGGGGTTCCAGGATTTGGTTCACCTTCTTTCCAGTCTCATCTCTTGCCACTCCATCATCATACAACTTGTAGCACAAACACATGCATACTATTTTCACCTCCCCTGTGCCCAGAATGCCTCTCTCATGCCTCCCCCCAACCCTGGACAGCATTACGACTCCCTCAGTAGAAATTCCCTAAGAGAAGTCTCCTTTCTTACAGCTCTCACGACTCTAGCTGTGTATTACTCTATCACTTGGTTTATCACACTGTATTGTTTCTCAGTTTTTCTGTCCATCTCTGTCACCTGACTATTAGCTCCTGCAAACAAGAATGTTCAGTATTCATTTTTGTGTTCTTAATGCTGATGCATTTTGTGTTCTTAATGCCTGGCACCAAATGGAAGGACAAAAAGTGTTTAATTAATGCATTTTAAGGAAGGAATATATTTCTTTCATAACAGGTTTCTGTATTATATGGTTAGCCTTTCCAATAGGTTTATTCTCACTCTTCAACTCCTGAATTATTAGGGCAGTGCATGGATTGGAAAGTTCCTACGGTTTCAAACGTTTTGAATTATAAAGGTTGTTGGAAAATTAATGGAGAACATTTAAAATAAGAATGTTAAATATTCTCATTGGTATAAATGGCAAGAATGCTTGTAGTTTTCTTTGGACATTTTTTCTGTGGATATCTGATAAAATGCTTCCCTCTCATTTGTCAAAACACAATGACCAGACTAGAGGATCATCCTTATCTGAAAAGGACATTGTTAATTCATTTCCTCCCCATCTTGTCATGTTATACCAATTTTAGGGTTCTTTGCAAATTGACACTTTGTCTCTGTCATCTTTACTTAATATTTATCCAAAGATTTAATGGGTACCATTATGTGTTAGTTCTAGAGCTAAAAATCGGAGAGCTACAATATAAATACCATGTATTGGGAAGCATGTGACAGGCATTGGGAATACTATACATACTATGGATGTTAATGCTACCCATAATCCACAAGGCAGGGACTGTAATATCCGTGTTAATAGAGAGATTAAATAATTTGCTTAAGGTCATATGTCTAGTAAGTTACAGAGCCCCAGACATGAGCTCAGGTTGCTCTGATTGTATTATGTTCTAATAACTGTATATTGTTCTTCTGGACCTCCTTCTTGGTTTCATGCTGTTAGTTAGACATATTTAATTCCATTTTCATAGATGCCTCTGTCATCATGTACAAAATTTTGGAATGCCTAGCAATTAGATTTCACTTTAGCATATATACCTTTATTTTTATTTATTATATGAAATTTATAGTCAAATTAGTTTCCATACAACACCCAGTGCTCATCCCAAAAGATGCCATCTTCAATGCCCATCGCCTACCCTCCCCTCCCTCCCACCCCCCATCAACCCTCAGTTTGTTCTCAGTTTTTAAGAGTCTCTTATGCTTTGGCTCTCTCTCCCACTCTAACCTCTTTTTTTCTTTTTTCTTTTTCCTTCCCTTCCCCTATGGGTTTCTGTTAAGTTTCTCAGGATCCACATAAGAGTGAAAACATATGGTATCTGTCTTTCTCTGTATGGTTTATTTCACTTAGCATCACACTCTCCAGTTCCATCCACGTTGCTACAAAGGGCCATATTTCATTCTTTCTCATTGCCACATAGTACTCCATTGTGTATATAAACCACAATTTCTTTATCCATTCATCAGTTGATGGACATTTAGGCTTTTTCCACAATTTGGCTATTGTTGAGAGTGCTGCTATAAACATTGGGGTACAAGTGCCCCTAGCATATATACCTTTAGAGGTAGACATCATTCATTCCTAAGTCCCTTGTACGAAGAATCTATGTTACTCTCCTCTGTCATGCATTAACAGTGACCTTAAAAAATTATTTAGATGATTAGACACTATAAATGGCTTCAACTCAATTTTCATGCCATTAATTCATTCCACAAATATTGATTAAAGCATGAACAGGATATGTCTAGGTCCTGGAGCTATGAAGGGAAGGAGATAGTGTTTCTCAGAGAGAGATTGTATCCAAAGACAGATAAACAGGTAATTACTACAGAGAGTGTCTTGGGAACAATAGCACAGAGAGCTATAAATACAATAACGGAAGGACACACGCTCTACAATTGGGACTGGAGGAAGAGTTGCAAATGTATTCCTAGAAAAATAATCCAGTTGATACCTTCCACTGAAAGACAAGTGGAAATCGTGCTAAAGGAAGAGATTATTTCTGTATAGATCTGCAGGCCAAAATTCACATTCATAGTGCCTGTGAGAAGAGGCAAGGTAGAAGGGTGTGCTGGAGCTCTTTTGTTTTATGAGTTTAGAAAAATGGGAACTCATTGAAGGGATTTAACCAGAAGAATGGCATATTGAGTTTTATAAAAGTTTCTTTGGTTTCTGTATGGAAAAGAGAAGAGATAAAATAAATGCAGGGAGCAAATAAATCCATTAAGTGGTTGTGGCCATCATCCAAGGGCCCATGATGGTGACCTAGTGTAGGGGCATTGGTGTTTAAAGAAGTGGGTGGACTGAAAAGATATTTACGAGTTAGAATTGACAGCACCTGATGGGGGGTTGTCAGTGGGGGAGGAACTGGAGAGTGGGATTGGAGTTAACATCCAGGTTTGTGACTTGGGATAGCTTTTACCAGGCTAGGGAACTCAGAGGAAGATGATGAGTCCTGCTTTTGAAAGGTTGAGTCTGTGAAGCCAGTAAAACATCTTACTGTGGATTTGGACCATGCTGTTCACAAAGACATTTACAGAAGCCTTAAAGGACATAAGTATTAGGAAATGTCTATAGTGTGTCAAATGCTTTCTTAAAGCCAAATTATCAGAAATTACCTCTTTTTGAGCTTAGGTTAAGGCTGAAGTCCAACATTTCCTTATAACCCTTAAAAATTTTAAATGTATACTTTGATATGATGCTTAGTATCCACTTAAGCCTAGTTTTGATGGGCATGATTCCAGCAATTAAAATTATATAATCAAAAATAGATATTCCCCACATGTCTCAACAAATTAGCCATCCCACAGGCACCACTGAACAGATATTTTCTTAATGTTCAAATTTTAACTTTCATTGGAAATCAGATTACTGAAATTAATCCTAGAATAGCCTAAATTTAAGAAGCTTTTTTAGTATTTTCATTGATTGAAATGTGTTTGTGAAGAGCCTCCACCAGCTCCTGTGGTGAATCAGCAAACCCTACCACCCAGAGTCAGCCATTGTTAGTGTTGATCAAGGTTTCTATGGCCATACAAAAGCCCTCCTAGAGAAGGCATCAGCATGCATCATATCAAATATTGAAACATGAACAATCTCAAATAATCTCTGTCATAAATACAATTGGTCTGATGAAAATGACTTGATTCAAATCCCTGAACAAAGACTGTGCATATTCTTTGCAAGTCTCAAATATAATTTCATTCCCTCCACAATAAAAAATAACACTTGAAAGACTTTTATGTTCATCGGGCATAGTCATTCAGATGAAAGCAACCAAAAGTGAAAAGCACAGCACCTAGCAAGTGCTGTTGAATTTAAAATCTTTCTGGGTTTGATCAGAATCTTTCAAAGTCCTTTTTCAGGGCTTTATCAACCTGATATTCAAAAATGCAGCAAAGAAACAAAGTAACATAATCAGAGAGGGTATTATAAGGTCTGTTAACAAAGTAGCTCAGACACCTCAGTTGAAGAGAAACAGCTGTGGATGCTGAAACCCTTAATAAATTAACCCTCCTGTTGCTATTTACAAGAACTCTCTGTCATCATGACTGTTGTGTCTGTCATTTGCACCTGGTATGAGAGTCTTTTGGAGCAACCACATATCATTTACACACAGTCAAGAGCCATTGCATTGTGGAAACATTATTTCTAAATGCTGACTCCTTTGAATTTTAACAAAGAAAATGCTTGGATGCCTATTGGAATAAATAACGCATTACACTGAAATTTATTAACTAGAAGATACGCATGATCTTATTTTTAAAAAAATTTTTTTAGTTCCTGTGTTTTCTGACTGGTGATGCTTAATTAATCCTAGTTACTGTTATATCTAACTGTGATTTAGGATGTCACTCAAATGTATGCCTCTGCTCTGAATGAATACTGTCACTCCTATACATATAATTATAAAAATGCATATATATATATGTGTGTGTGTGTATATATATATGTGTGTGTGTGTGTGTGTATATATACATATACATATATATATATATGCATATGAAGTTTTCTTTTCTTTTTTTACTTTTCTCCATGATGTCTTAGTTTACTCAGAAAAAGTAAGATTCTTCTGTTCTTTTTTCAGAGACTCCCCTTTAGCAAAGCAGTTACCTGGTCAAAAAGTTACAACACCCTTTGGACAACAGGGAACCTTTCAACTCAACTGCAGATATTTATAAGGAATCGACCCTGATAGAACATACACTTTTGCACCTGATTATCCAAATTTCTGAAGCAAGAAGAAGATGATGAAGGAGGATTCTGGGAGAAAAAGATGATGAGAACTAGGGAGGCAGGGAAATCCCTAACATATGCCAACAGTACCTTCCGTGTTCATGGTTCACTTAGATATGTTGTTTTTTTCGGCTGGACTCCTAAAGACATTTATTGCTTTCCAATTATCCTCCAACTCGGCCCCTGTTTGGCAGCCTTAAAGCTGCCCCCACAAAGGCCTCTTCACTTCCCATTACATTCCTCTAGTCTACAAATAAAAAACATGGCTCATCATGAGGCTTCTGACTTCTGAATCAGGTTTCTGCTCTTGGCAACAAGCCTCTAGGGACCTTCTGCCTCTGGAAACTTAATCCCATAAAGATCTGATGCTACATCCTTGAAACATAAATTTCTCTTTAATTTGAAATCCTGCTGGATAACACTATCTGCTCAGGAGAGCAGCATGCATGTATGTTGTAGATAAGTCCACTTTAATCAGTAAAAGTGGCCAAGAATTCACGCCAAGGAAGCCAAATAAATGGTTTTCAGTGACCTGATTTACATTCTCACTGTTTGAGTTTCTATTTCTCATTGGTGAGTGTCTGTGGTTACTGGGGAATATATGATTGGTTCCCAGAAGACCCTGAGCTCTACCCGGCTCCTAACTTTGAATCTAACACACCCAAAGCTCAACCAAGCATTAAGGGAGAAAGAGCATCACAAAAGGAGAATTCACCTCCCAGCATTTCCCACAACTCGTGAACACATACTAATTAACACAGTGCAAAAAATTTATCTTAACACGTGCTTAGAGTGAGCATCTCGAATGCATCTGTCCCAGGTAAATGAGGATGACCAGTCACCCTGTTTGTGTCTTCTCTTCTCAGTTGCTCTGTCTTTTCTCTCTTCCCTCCCTAACAGCTTTTATGTGTTAGGAATCCACCACAGCTGAGTTTTTCCATAGCCACTAGACTTTTTACACAGCAAACACCTGTCACCTTTGTCTCCGAATGAGCATGGTTCCCCTGGGCAGTGATCTGTTCCTTTCTTCTTTTCCCAGAGGACCAAATAGCCCAGCCCAGCCTGGACTGCCTCGCTCCTCCTTGAGGCACAAATGGCACAAAATACCAACCCCAAAGCAGAAATAAGTGAAGACAGGCATAAAGCTTACTTTTGGTAACATGGCAACCACTGCCAGCTGCTTTTGAAGCTGCTTGTCAGTGTGAACGTTATTTTGCATAAAGTTATGTGTTAACTGGACTAGAGACTTCCAGCTCCCTGTAAGTCTTACTTCCTCACAGATTATTTTCCTCCTTAGAAACCTTTATGACCCAAAAGAGATTTGGAGATATCACACAAATGATAGGAAATATCCACCAACACTCTTCCAGATGGTTGACAGTGTCTCTGCATTCTCAGCCTAAATTCCTCTGGGTTATTTCTTATTCCTTTGACCACTAAATGGTAGAGCACAAAAGTGTACTCTGTATTCTTTTCCTCCAATTGAAGATAATAGCTCACTCTCCATATCCTTCAGTCAGGTATATGCATCACAGTGATGACTGAAAATTACTGGGAGAAACTGGTGATTCCCCCATCCGTTCTCACCCCCAACAAAGAAAAAAATAACTGGTCTAACAAATTACAATCCACCCTTAATTTCCTTGTACAGTTTTATTTCTAACTACTCTCCAATCGATTTTACACTTTTACCAGGTAATCTCTCTGATCTAGAAAGAAATACCCATCATCATTTCCTAATTCTCAGTCTATCTATCCTGTTGCTACTGTTGGACAACTAACTCTCTTCTCTTTGCTGATAGCCACACGGCAGCTCGGGAAATTACTCCTATGACTACTGTCAGTGCTACTAAGACCGCTGTAACTCCTCTCACTACTACTCCTACTACTAAGGCTACGACTACAACAACAACTACTTCTACTCTTACCTCAACGTCATTAGTAAGTGACTTAGATGAGCCTGACTCTGTAATGAGCACTTGGCAATAACTGTCTTATTTGAGTCTTCACCATAACTCAACGAGGGACTATTATTTCTGTTTTGTGGGTGAGAAAATTGAGACATGAGATACGGAACCGTGTCCAAAGTCACAAAGACAAGTGGTAGGAATTGATTTGATCCCAGGTCTTTTTGGCTTTAAAACTCACGTGTTTAGATGGATCTAGAGAGTATAATGCTCAGTGAAGTCAGTCAGTCAGAGACAAATACCATATGATTTCACTCATATGTGGAATTCATGAAACAAAACAAATGAGCAAAGAAAAGAAACAAACCAAAAAAAACCAGACTCTTAACTATGAGGACAAACAGAGGTTGCCAGAAGGGAGGTGGGGGTGGGAGGGAGGGTGAAATAGGTGAAGGGGATTAAGCTTACACTTATCATGATGAGCATTGAGTAATGTATAGAATTCTTAAATCACTCTATTATCCACCTGAAACTATATAATACTGTATGTCAACTACACTGGACTTAAAACAAAAAATAGAAGCCACCTTAATTTTTAGACATTTGGTTGAATAATTTTAATACAATTTAATTGGGGGAAAAAAACAAACAAAACCTCACGTGCTTAAAAACTCCCAAGTGTTGCTCTGCCTCGGGAGATCTTTCTTGATAATTTCAGTCTACATTGATTTTCTATCCTCAATGGCTTTTATTTTCTATATCATTCATATAAGCAGTAATAATATGTTGTTTAATATTATTTTACCCAGTGCCACGCATATATATTTTCTCTCGTTGAAATGTTTGTTTTCCTACTTTTGGGCCAATGATAAGCACATAATTGAAGCTTAGTAAATACCTCTTGAATTACTTTAATTATGAAACCTCTATGGCTACCTTAACAAAGCAACCAAATTATTTCTAACATTGTCTTTTGAATTCAAAAGACATAAGACATGGTTTCCAATAAATGAAAAGACAGCGACCTACTATAATTAATATATAATATTTTATGGGCTTAATGAAATACTTATAATTGATATAATTATGGAGTATAATCTCAGTATTTTACAAACAATATAAATTTGAAGGCACATGACAATAAAACATTAAGGATACATGACCCCCCCTATAATCATCTCCCTGTTGGTCAACTCCTTTGGGATTATCTGTTTCCTTTTTTTAAGTTCTCTAGAAACTATTCAATACAACCCTCTTTGAATTTGCAAGTCTGATATTGGAGCATGAGGTCCCCACCATTGCCTCTGCAACCCCACTCCTTATTACTGCAGGATGAGCTAACTGACCATTTCCCTAGTGCACTTGTCTCCTACAAAAACAGGCCCCCAGGTTATCTCAGATAAACTGGGCCATTGTCCTTAGCAAATGACTGCAGGTCTTCTCCTTTCTATTGCTACCCTTCAGTGGGACTCTGTTTGATGCTCGTTAGAGTGCCTCTTTGTGTAAGGCATTTTACAACTTAACTTCTGCCAGTCTAGAAAGGGAGACTGAGACCCAGAAGTAAATTAGAATAAGGGCATGAGATGAGGAAAGTAGTGGTTTTTCACTTATTGGTCATTATGGAAACAGAACAAAGGCATCACGTGCTTTTTTTTTTTTTTATGATACTTGAAACAAAATACACTAGTTTCAAAATACAAAAACACAACTGCAAAACCCAAATCAGTACATCTTTACTCGATACTTAGAGAACACACTTTTATGTTACTACTGTTTAGGGATAAGTTTATGTGTTTTGCCCTGGGTTTAACTCCTGATTCTATTATGTACTAGTTTCGTGACCCTAGACAACTCATTTCATCACTTTTCCCTGTAGGGGGAATATGGGTCATCATAACACTTTTAAGATCATTGTGACAATTAAATAGGCATAAAGTCTTCTGAGTGTGCCTGTCAATATGTAGGTGCCCCAGAAAGGTAGCTATTATTAAATCATGCCAGGTTTTCAGGATGTGGCTGTGTTTCAATGCTGGATATATCGTAGGGTGGGACCACCAAACAGAAGCCTGCCCACAGCCTTGAGAGTCTCGGATGGTCTGTGATGGTTGTAGAGGTAACTTCCACAGGGGGATGGGGACGTGGTTTCTGCTTAGGCAGGTCAGGGGAGGACTGGAAGAGAAGGAGGAATTTTTTGATACTTGTGTGATTCCGTGTTTCCAGGTCAGAAAAATAAAAAATAAGGAAAGGGTGCTGCATGAACTATTGCTTTTCTCTGTTTTTCAGTGAGATAAATATGCCTTCCTACCATGCTTTTAGAACAGTGCCTGACTTTTCTTTTTGGCTTTTTTCCCAGGCTTTTTTTTAAGAGTGTCCCCTTCCCACTCAGGCCTTTGCCATAGTGTTTTGTCTCCTTGGGTTCCTTCTGAGAACAGAGGTTAGTAGCAATAATTTCTTCTTCTTCTCTTTTTTTTTTCTTACAAAAATAAGTTAGTCTGCTTAAACTTTACAATTTGCTCACACACACAAAAATTCTTGTTCTTTCTTAAACAATTCAGTAAAATTGAATTGGAAAACTTCCTACACAAGGGCAAACAAGTTTATCATGTAGCTAGAGGTAGCTATGGTTATCATTAGAATTCAATTTATTTTCTTTCTATGGCATGAAAAGCACAAGGTCATACAATGACATTAATTCTTAAGTGATTCTTAACACATAAAAGCATTTTCAGTAAAGTATCTTGCATTCGTTGCCTCTTGTTAATGGCAGTGTGAAAGCTTGACAGCTAGAAATGAGCTGTATAAACTAGGATTTTGGTTGTTTAAAAATATTAAGAATTTTGGAGATGTCATTTCTGTGCTCAGGCTCCTTGCTCATTCTAAAGACCAAAAACTTCCCTTATGTGCTTCACTGGCATGAGTGAGTGGCATTATTTTTAGAACCTGAAAATAATTATATAGTGTGTTAAGCCCAGACTCCTGCATATGGAAACAACCCCATGCAATGGGAGTCTCAGCTTTGTTAAAGGCTTAGTTGATATTGCAATTTGAGGATGGAGAAAGGAAAAAGATGCTTTCCTTTGTAATGAATCCAGCTGGGACGACTTCTTCTTCTTCTTCTTCTTTGGAGGGAAAAAGTCATACTAATACCTGTTTAAAGTCCCTATGTAAGATATAATAAAGTTTTGGAAATATAGGTTTTAGAGTCAATATTAATTTCAATTCATTGTTTTATCTCTTATTAAACTTTAAAATATCTTCCGGTGTAAGTTCCTGCGTTTGTAAAATTGATAGTATACAGTTTAATTGTAAGGGTTAAAGGAGAAACTCGTGAAACACTTAATATTATTCTTGAAGCATATTAGACCAGGAAATGATTGTGACTTTCCTCCCCTCTTTCTGAGTTTATTTCCTTAATTCAGAAATTTTGACTACTCATTGATTATCAAATGTTTGTATCTTATTTTAAAATTGGTGATAGAGAAAGGGATAGGAAGAACCTGAGAGTCTAAATAGCACATTATGTCTTTCCACACATCACCCTCATTCTTGAGGTCACCAAGAAGACAAGGCCATGCTCATGACTGCCCCTTACCACTCTGAGGCTTTGGCCCTAAACTACAGCACAGTTCCAAGGGGTGACCTAAACTGAGCCCTGTGGGTGACTCTTCTTCATAGTCCAGGGGTATAGGTAGGGCCTCCTTTGCTTCTTTTCTAACACTTATGTGAATCTTGTCTTCCTTTTGGCCTTGATCAAATGGTAGAGGAAGTCCTGAATAAGGATAATATTTCTTCCCCACTCCTAAAGAAAGTGTGTCTGGCAGAACCCTTCTTCCTCTCTCCACCATTTAACTCCCTCTTCCCCAAGGGGGTTGGGGACAAAGGGTTGACCTTGCACAGCTCCGTCAGCTACTACCTCTCACTCTTCCTTTTTCGGAGCCAGTGGCCTACTGAAAGCACATACCCCCTCCGTTCCTCCACGTTGACTGTTTTGTACAGGCAGGGCCCAGTGGAAGTTCAGTGGTGGCCTAGCCTCGCCTGTGATTAATTAAGTCTGTCCAAATCTGAGGTTAAACATAAGAAAGAACATTGCTGCCATGCGCCTAAGCCATATTTTCCAATATCACCTTTAATATTAATAAGGTGGTGTTCTCTGCCCCCCCCCCCCCCCCCCCCCGCCCTGGCCATTTGCCACTTTATCTTCCTTTGGGTTCAGAAATCTGATGGTGGATTGGCTGCTTCTTGCGGTAGCGTCATGTCCTTCTGGTCTACCTTTCACTGTACACGTGACATAACAGCCCGTTTTCCGTACGTGCACCCTAATAGCAGTTCGTCTCAGCTAGATTTATCTCTCACTCCCTGCCCAGTTGCTTCTCAGACTCCATAGCTCTGGATGCCTACGGAAACGTCCCTAGCACTCAAGTTTGAGCAGCCTGCATGTATTCCTGGCACTCATGTGCGTACACCCTGGAAGTGCAAGGGAATTGTCACTCCTTGACCAGTGTGGGGACAGGAGCTTCTCTCCAGTGCACAGTTTCGGGGTGTGCACTCCCTGGATCTGCAAAAGGTCGCATTGACATCAACTCCCATTTGCTTAGTCATAGACGTCTCAAAAATGGACTGCAGTAGCAGCTTTTTTTTCTGCCATGGTTTCAGTTCCCATCCTTTACCACCATCCCCTGGAATCACTTCCTAGAAATGAATTATCTGCCTGCAAGCCCACATTTCAGTCTCTTCTGTTAGGAAGCCACCGAGGCTGAGAGAAGCTGGAAAGCAGAGAAGGAACTATTCACGCCTTTCCTCCACCACAACGTTTCTGATAACCAAGGAGCTCGAGAAACAGAATTTAGTGGAATTTGAGGATCAAAATAATACCAAAAATGAAAATCTTGGTGAGGATTTTTCTCCCACCTTGACCAATCACTGAACTTTGGTCGTTTTATCCATCACCAAAGGCATTTTTGATAGTGGCCAAGCCTTAAGGGAGCACCCTCAAGTTCTGGGCTACTTTGGATTAACCTTGAAATATGCAGGTACAGATTTTCCTAAGCTGGTGTGGCCTGAGAGTTTCGATTAAGAACTTTTGAACAACTTTTGGATAACAGAGGCCAAAGAAATATTTTCTATTTAACCATGTTATTAAAAAATTAGGTAAGCTAGAGCTTTAAACAGTAACTAAATTTTCTCTGAACTACAAGAATTCTATTGTGTAAGCTTCCAGCTTCAAGGCATTTGTGCCAGACTTGGGTAGAGAGAAAAAATGTGCTGCCCTAGATTCTGTGCCATTTTCTCCTGCTTTCAACTGTATTTAGGACCCAGGAAGGAAATCACAAAGGATAGAGGCAGATTTATCCTGAAGCTAATTAAGTATTTGCTTTAGGGCCCTCCATTTGCACGGGTCCTTACAATATGCTCACATGGTTATGTTATCAGGGAATGTGAGAATTAAGATATTTTCTTCTTTTTTTTTAATGTTTATTTTTGAGAGAGAGAGAGAGACAGAGTGTGAGTGGGGGGAGGGGCAGAGAGAGAGGGAGACACAGAATCTGAAGAAGGCTCCAGGCTCTGAGCTGTCAGCCCAGAGCCCGACACAGGGCTCAAGGCCACGAATCATGAGATCAACCTGAACTGAAGTCAGATGCTGTACCAGCTGAGCCACCCAGGTACCCCAAGAATTAAGATATTTTCATTACAGTTGCTTAAAGAAATGTTTCTTTTAACAAATGGCTCCAGGCTGTTTTGGAATCTGGCTTAAGGTAACTGATTTGGAGATACATTGGAGTTCTGGTAGAAAATACTGTAACAAGATTCATCTTTGTGGCCCACAACTCCATAGCTGTATGATGAATAGTAAATATATCTATGTGTGTGAAGTAAAAAATTTGATGGGCCCTGACTATTAATAATAGTAAAAAATCGCTCAACCTAAAGAAAAGGCTGAATTACCTTTCTATATTCCTATATTCTCTATAAAAAAATCCTTGTGTGAAGAGGTGATCAAAGAGAATGCAAAGAAAAATGCAAGAGAAAATTATTACCAAGGTGTTTTAAACAATTAATATAATATATCATTATCTCTTTGAATTTGCTGATGTTTATAGATCTTAAAGTTTGTAATTTACTATTTTTCTTCCTTATTCTATATAGCTACCTATTTTTCTTACCTAGTTTTGTATTCAAAATTTTGTGTTCTTTTTCTTAAAAGGTGGCCCAGAAAATTATATTAAGCATTAAACCTGTAAAACCCGATTCCAGCCTCAGTTTGGTGGGCCGATTCTTAGCATTCAAGCCATTTGTTTGCAGACTCAAGAGTCTCTCCAGTTATGCGGAGACACAAGTCTTAGATTTTGGAGATGCAAAGTGTTAATTTACATGGGGAGGGGTACTCTGTGTCCTTAACTCTATGAATGAATAAAAGGGAACAGCAGCTTCTCTCAGAAAGAGATAGGTCATCTTCTTGTGTTGAGGTACAGAACTGAATAAAATGACTGATGCAACAAAGCGTCATGGGCCTGGAAATTTCTAGTTCTAGGAATTCATTTCATTCAGGAAATCAAGAAACCAGAGTAGTTTGAAATACATCCTTCAGTCTTAGTGTCAGAAGAGGAGCAGCAGGATAAGAACAAAGAATTAAGCTAGAGGGAGAATTCCTCCTTCCTTAGGAGGAAGCTGAAATTTCAGTGGGAGACTAGAGAGACAGGAATGGAGAAATGAGTTCACATAGGCTAGGATAGAGGAAGATAAAAGGATAAAGGAGATAAATCTGCTTCTAACTGTTCTTGAAATGTGTTTTAGAATGGGGCTGATATTTTACTCACTGTTTGAGCCCAGTGTGCTGGGCTCTTAAAGAATCTAGCAGAGGGGCACCTGGGTGGCTCAGTTGGTTAAACATCTGACTCTTGTTCTCTGCCCAGGTCATGATCTCATGGTTTGCAGGTTCAAGCCCTACATTGGGCTCTGTGATGACATTGCAGAGCCTGCTTGGGATTCTCCCTCCCTCTCTCTTCTGCCAGGACCCTGTTCTCTCTCTCTCTCTCTCCCAAAAATACATGAATAAACTTAAAAAAAAAAAAAAAGAATCTAGTAGAGAAAGAGAGACAAAGTCTCACAAAGCTTCCTGGAATAAACTTCCCTAGAGGGATAGAGATCCAGGAAAAGACAATACAGAAGGAAACTTTGTCAGAGCTACAAGTAACATCCATAGGAAGAGTTATGTGGAAATTACCCCTTAAAGAATGTGACAGCTATTAAAAGTGGTTAAAGTAAATTGGACTGGTCTGCAAAAGGAAGACCAGAGGAGCATCATAAAATATTCAAAGCATTACAGAGGATCAAAGTGAAATGAGGCTCTTACCAGGGAAGCAACAGCTATTGCCTGTGTCCTGGGGGTCCCTGATTAAGAAATTTATGTAATTGAGATTCCACGAGAAGGTGCAACAAAGTTATTCAAGGAGAGCTGAGCTGGCGAATAATAGATCAAGTTCAGACCTTGGACACATGTTGGTCTGATGGGAGAATTCCTCCTGAGTAAGAATATCCAATTCATAGACATGGAGGTAGCCAAGATTTATTTGAAAAATAGTTGCTCTGGCAAGTCCAGAGCTCACTCATTTCCTATTTCTTACTATGAAAAATTGTTAGACAAATAAATGTCTGTCCAGAAAGCAAAGTAAAAGTGAAAGAAAACAAGACCTTGAGATTCTATAAATGGTACTAATTTTACATTGGTTAGAGAAGGAAAGGATCCATTTAAGAAGCAGATTTAACTTTATGAAAAGAATTGAGACATGGTTGAGGCAGAAAGAGATATAATAACAAGAGAAATGCTGTTCGTGTCCAGCACATTAAAAATGTGAGAAATTTCCATGTCTTAAGAGCACATAGCCTGGGTATTAGTCTAGCCTAGACCCCCAGAGGTACATACTAAAGAAGCCTCAAAAGAAGCTTCAGTGTTTGAATGTATTGAGGATGACTTTTCTGCTGAGACAAATGTGGAAATAAAGGAGAAATTTTCCCAAGAGGCAGGTTTCTTTGACTTAAGCTATTCCACAGCAAAAGGCATTGTCAAAGGCTTCTGTGGCACGATGGAAAATACTGGAACATAATATATAGTGGAGTCTATGTCAGTAGGTATAGCTTATACTCATTTCAGTATTGGAGGGCCAGACACACCAGAATCAATAAGCAAATGGAAATTAAGGAGTACTAAACATGCAGAAAAGATACTTCAATTTAATACCTGATAACTAGGGCTACCTACCACAAAAAATTTCTAAACTTTGTAAAAGGCAGTGATGTCAAAAATGTCACTGTCTGAGAGAGAAAACCATGTGTATAGGTGGATCTTTCCTGCCAGCTATGGTATATTTGTAATGCCAAAATTAATTTCTTGATGAGAAATTTCTTCCATCTATGGGTAAGGACCTTAGGTGTAGACCCTGGACAGCTGCCCATAGACTGGCTAACACCCCTATGAGGCTGAAAGTCACAAGGTGTTCTCTCTCATAAGACATTGTGTTTCTGCTATGGTCTTTGAAAATACTGAAGACTGGATTTGGGGAACTGCATCGAGACTAACTATTGGCTTATTTTATAAATTTGGGGGATCAAGAAGTATTGGATCATTTGGTGTCCTATTGACTTTTTTGGACTCTTTCTTCTGAGGCCCTGAAGGAACTTTTTCATTTCTAGTCAGAGAATACATTAGCCTTGACTGCTAAACAATCACAATGAAACCTTACTGGCTGAGATTGAGTAGAAACGGAAGCTGGGAAGGATGACTCTCATCTTTAATTCATTTGAATTTTAATTCATAGGGACAAAACATTTCATTTTAAATTTTAACTCCTTTGGACTTTAACTTATGGCTTTTTTACTTTATAATTTCTTTGAAAATTTAGCCCACAAGGGCAAAACGATTTGATTTCTGAATTTATGTCTTTAGACTAAAACTTTCAGTGGGATTAAATTTTGAAACTTAATCTTACCCCAGGAAATTCCTAATAGGAGAGGTTTATATAGAAATTCTGGTCATCTCTATGTTGTTAGCAATTTTATGTTATGCTGTCTCTTTATCTCATTGTAGATCCTTGGTTAGTTGATTAGAAAACATATTTTGACAAAATTTGGGACAGACTATTGAGTAGACAATGGCATTAGAGTTATTGTATACTGTGCTGACATATTTCAGAACATCAAAGGGCCAAGTATACTCTGGCCATTCAAGAATTTACAATAAAACAATTAAAGTCAGCTCCTAAATTGAAGGGACTCCAAAGTTTAGATTAGTTTCTTAATGTGAATTTCAGATGTTATAAACCTGAATCCTCTATATCTGTAGGGTAATCAAGACGAAATGATATTAACATTAAACCATAGCCTGAAACTATAGCAACCAAAACAACTTGGAATGTTTGATACTATGTAAGAAGTAGTATAAACAAATGAATTAATGAGTATATTGGAATAAAAAAACAACTTGATCTTGGTTTTTGTTAGTGACATAAATGGTAATGTAGATGGTCCCCAAGTTTGTATTATTCCAGTTAGAAGTATTCCATAATACATTAAGAACTACTCTCATGTTTTGTTAAAACTCATGATTCTAATAAAGAAAACCTAGGGCGCCTGGGTGGCTCAGTCAGTTAAGCGTCTGACTTCAGCTCAGGTCATGATCTCACAGCTCGTGGGTTCGAGCCCCACGTCAGACTCTGTGCTGACAGCTCAGAGCCTGGAGCCTGGTTCAGATTCTATGTCTCCCTCTCTCTCTGCACCTCCGCCCCTGCTCACACTCCGTCTCTCTCCCTCTCTCAAAAATAAATAAACATTAAAAAAAAAAAGAAAAGGAAAACCTGTGGTTATCAATGAGGACAACATGGAAAAGAACTTAGTTTTGCATAGTAACACATTTGGAGAATTGGAAAACAAACTACAGCCAAGAATTTTTATAGGAGTGTCAATAAGCAAATTAAAAAATCTTTAAAAAGTGCCATAAGAAATTTTAACACTATCTGATAGCTGGAAAAATCAAGCATTTTCAGATACATATTATTTAATAGAACTTAAAGAAAAGAATAATATCAATATGTGCATAAGATTGTACACTGGATATATTGTTCTTCTGGGTCAAAACATTTATCTACAGTAATGAGACAATACTTTTCAGATATCTTAAATATCAAGGCAATAAATTTTCAAAATTTTAAGTTATTAACAAAGCACCAAGTGTTTCACATTAAAATGTTTTAATAATTTACTTAAAATCTGAAGTTTATGATTTAAAATATAGGTTAGTACTTTTGTTTATCCAGAACTAGAAAGAACAATGGCCAAAATAACATCTAATTTTATTGCTTGAGAAAAATAGTTTCAATGAGATAAATTATGTGAAAACCCAATTGAACTTTGCACAGAAGATGTTAGAGGAATGCTATGGAAGAAAGTTGAGAGTCCCGAAAAAAATTTAAGAAAATTTCCCAGATATTGTAATGCACCAAATTAGTCACTGTACTCATTTATCACTGGATGATGTGAATCACTTTAAATATTTTCTCAATAACTTTGATTTACTCCCATATAGCCAAATAAACTTTGAGAGAGTCAACATGTCAGAACATGTTGGAGTATGGGGCGCCTGGGTGGCTCAGCCAGTCGGTTAAGCGTCCGACTTCAGCTCAGGTAACCATCTCATGGTTCGTGAGTTCAAGCCCCACATCAGGCTCTTTGCTGACAGCTCAGAGCATGGAGCCTGCTTCGGATGCTGTGTCTCCCTCTCTCTCTGACCCTCCTCCACTCACACTCTGTCTCTCTCCCTTTCTCTCAAAAATAAACATTAAAAGAATTAAAAAAAACAACAAAAAACAGAACTTGTTGGAGTAAAAGAATAAAAATTGGAAAACTATTTGGAGTTTAATAGTGTATGGTGCCCAAATTGCAAAAACCTGATTACTACATTTAATAAAAATTGTGAAATGGTACTTAAGTATTTGTAAAATGAACTATTTATAGAGATTTAGCTTCAATAAGTGAGAGTCTAGCACAGAGTCAGTATGGTCTTGAGCTGTATAAGAAAACAACACATCTCAGTTACAAAAACTGACAGCAATAAACAAATAATGAGAATAGTTGAAACATAAAATTAAGGGAAACTATGAAAGTAAAAAAAAACACATTATAGTCATGTCAAAAAACTGTATCATTTGAAATAAAACAAAGTATCTCAGTACAAATTAGTAACCTGTTTGGTGTATGAAAACCATTGTTGTTTTGATAACAAGAAAAAAAAAGATTTCTAATTTATCGAATCCTGAAAAGTGTCTAAAAATCTTATAAAACTTTGTTCACTGAAGTAGGAAAAAAATCGATGAAATTAAGCCTATTAAATAAATACTTCAAGAAATTATCTAGTGACTTAGTCAATAATAGAAATATTGAATATATAAAAGGTTCAGAAGAATTTAGGTAATGAAGGGGATATATTTTAACATTGGTTTATATATAAATTTGTATTACTGTACAGATTGCTTAAAATTTTTCACTGTATTAAAAAGCTTAATATTTTTAAATGTTTAATTGGTATTATTTAAACAAAGGTATAATCTGAGAGAGTAGTACCATGAACTACATAATAGACATTAAGAGATATTCTCTACTTATTAAGTTACATATCACCAGCAGGTATAACTTTAAGTTGGGAAGTCAAAAACTTTGATGTGGTTCAAGGTCATGACTTTGATATGAGTGTTACTTAGCTGTTTACAACTTTGTCAAACAAAAGATTATATCAACAATTTATAAAAATCAACAAATGACTTAATTGTTAGAATTATTTGATCAATATTTGCATTGCAAGTTATCATGATTGTGTACTTTATAACATATTCTGTATTTAGATAATAAGGAACTAGATTTTAAATATTGAATCTGTATTTTACTTTGTATTAGCATAGAGAGTATTAAATATTTTGTAATTTTTTAGTTTATTTATTTGAGAGAGACAGAGACAGCATGAGGAGGGGAGGGGAAGAGAGAGAGGAAGAGAGACAGAATCGCAAGCAAGCTTCGTGCTGCCAGTGCAGAGCCCAACGTGGGGCTTGAATTCCCAAAACTGTGAGATCATGACCTGAGCTGAAAGCAAGAGTCAGACTCAACTGACTGAGCCAACCAGGTGCCCATGAAAGTATTAAATATTTTGAATATGACCCCTGAACGAAGGGGCTATTTTTGCTATCTGCCAATTCTTCACTTCTTAATAGGTTCATAATTTGGGTGGACAAGAAGATGACTCACATCTTTGCACATTCCAGCTATCAGGAAGAAAAAGGGCAAAAGGATATGCCCCAAGGCCTAGTGTCTTCAAGGTCTGGGCAACCCACCTCAGGACTTTTTAGGAGGGAGTAAGCTCTGGTCCCATTCCTCTTTTGTCAGGCACGTGGGCGAGACTCAGTCAGAGGGAACTGAAGGAAGAGGTCCGAAGTGGGAGCAGAGAGAGGGCACTTGGCCGTAACCGCAGAATTAGAAACTCGCACACAATCTGTAGGAGGAGACAGTCCCACAAAAGAAAGTGCTGAGCGACAAGACCCTGGGCTCGGTTCCATGATCTAATAAAACATCCTTGAAGCTGGCTATATTCGGTTTCTACTGTTGCTATAACGAATTGCCACCAAGTGAGAGAGGCTTAAAATTTCACCCATTTATTATCTCACAGTTCTGTAGGTCAGAAGTCAGAGTAGACCTATCTGGGTTCTCTGCTTAGGGTCTCACGGGTCAAAATCAAGGTGTGGGCCAGGACGGACTCTTATGTGGAGGCTCTGGAGAAGAATATGCTCCCAGTCTCATTCAGATCATTGGCAGAATTCAGGTCCTTGCATTAATAGGACTGAGGTCCCCATCTCTTTCCTGGATGTTAGCCAGAGATCACGCTCCTGTCTTTCTATATGGCCCCCTTCATCTTTAAAGCCAGAAACAGCACACCAAATCCTTGTGCTTCAAATGTCTCTGACCTCCCATAGCACCACCAACTAGAATAAAGTCTTTATGTAAAAAAACAAAAAACAAAACAAAACAAAAAAAACCTCTTTGATTAAATTAGGCCCACCTAGACAATCTCTCTATAGTCAACTGAGTAGTAGCCTTAAATGCATCTATATAAACCCTTGTGCCATGTAATCTAACATAATTACAGTCATGGTATGTCATCATATTCACAATCCTGGAAATTAGGATGGGATATCATAGGGTACCATCATTGAATTCTGCCTACTACATGGGCCAATCCTTGCTAACATTACTTTTCTTTTTACAGTACAAGAGGGGAATGTGGCAGGAATCTGGATAGCATTGGTCATTGATAGCATTGGTATAACATATAACAACCTGTGCCCAAATGTGGGGTGGGGGCGGTGGGGAAGGCATGATTTCTTCATAAGATCAGTTCTGTGTGTGATGTTCATCCTAGCTTCTGAATCTGGTTCTCAGTTTTCCTGGAGACTGTGTGAAGAACTCAATATCCTCTAAAAAATTTATTTTCTGATCAAATTATTCAGTGTTTGTGATGCTTTCAGTTTAAAATCTACACTAAACTAATGGATTAATCATATTTTCTTCTTTTCAGCTTCCAAAGCTTTGTTCACATAGTTTTTTTTTTTCTGGCTAGAACACTCTCTTTATCATATCTGTCTACTGGAGATGCCATTTATTTGCCCATAGGTCTTCTCTCATTTTCTCAGAAAGTGTGCTTACCCCTTTATGTTGGACCCAGAATTTTTTTTCTTTTTCCTTTTTAAAAAAATGTTTATTTACTTTTTTTAAATGCTTATTTTTTTATTTTTGAAAGAGAGCATGAGTGGGGGATGGGTCAAGAGAGAGGGGGACAGAGGATCCAAAGTGGGCTCTGTACTGACAGCAGCAAGCTCCATGCAGGGCTCAAACTCACAAACCCCGAGATCATGACTTGAGCCAAAATCGGATGTTCAACTGAGTCATCAAAGTGCCCCTTTTCTCTTTCTTTTTTTAAATGTTATTTGGAACTTATCACAATTGACCTTGATTTTTAGTTATATATTGTATCATCCCTGGAATCTACTCTAGAGCTTGAATAGTCTTTAAGGATAGGGTAGTGAATTGAATGGTGGCCCCCATTCCCTGCAAAAGATAAGTCCATGTTGGGGCACCTGGGTGGCTCAGTTGGTTAAATGTCTGACTCTAGGGGCGCCTGGGTGGCGCAGTCGGTTAAGCGTCCGACTTCAGCCAGGTCACGATCTCGTGGTCCGTGAGTTCGAGCCCCAAGTCGGGCTCTGGGCTGATGGCTCGGAGCCTGGAGCCTGTTTCCGATTCTGTGTCTCCCTCTCTCTCTGCCCCTCCCCCGTTCATGCTCTGTCTCTCTCTGTCCCAAAAATAAATAAAAACGTTGAAAAAAAAATGTCTGACTCTTGATTTTGGCTCAGGTCATGATCTCACTGTCAAGGGATGGAGCCCCTAATTGTCAACTCAGCATGGAGCATGGAGCCTGCTTGGGATTCAATCTCTTTCTTCTCTCTGCCCCTCCCCGGCTCATGATCTCTCTCTCTCTCTCTCCCTCTCTCTCTCTCCTTCTCTCTCTCTCTCAAAATAAATAAATAAACTTAAAAGAAAAAAGAAAAGAAAAAAGGTAAGTCCATGTTGTAATCCCTGACCCATGAATGTCACCTCATTTAGAGAAAGAGACTTCTAATGTAATTAAGTTAAGGATCTCAGATGAGATCATTTTCAGAATTGGGTTTGTCCTACCTAGATCCAATAACAAGTGTTCCTGTAAGGGAAAAGCAAAGGGAGATTTGAAATAGAGGTGTGCCAAAACACAAAGAAGGCCATGTGAAGGTTGAGCCAGAGATTGGAGTTACGTATCCCAAGCCAAGGAATGCCTGGAGCCACTAGAAGCTGGTCTAAGAGGCAAAGAAGGATCCTACCCTAGAGCCTTTATGAAAGTAGAGCTCAGCATACATTTTGATTTCAGACTTTTAGCCTCCAGAATTGTGAGAGGGTAATTTTCCGTTATTTTAAACAACTCAGTTTGTAGTCTTTTGTTATGGCAGCCCTGGGAAGCCAATACAGATATCATCATAGAATCCCCAACGGCAAGCTTTCTGTAACTGGCTGTGGTCAATTAATTGTAAATACCACCGCACTTGGACTAGCCAATGGCAATCTTTCAGACATGTGGTTTTCATTACCACATCTGAGTTACCTGGGTGCTGTGATGAACAACTGTGGTTTTGTCTTCCTATCATCAAGTCTTCTTTCTTCTAGTAATAGCCCCTACTTTTATTTTGGGGATCTACTTTTCCCCTTTAATGGAACTGCCAATCAATGTATCTTGGCTTCCTCTGGCCAACTGGAGGACATAAGACCAAAACTCAGTCTATCAAATGCTCTTGTCTTGGAGTCTGAATCTTCAGAAAATTGAGGCAGAGACTGAATAAGAGTGTAATTCTCTCTCTTTTCTTTCTTTTCTTTTTTCTTTTTCTTTTCTTTCCTTCCATCTTTCTTTCTCTTTCTTTCTTTCTTTCTTTCTTTCTTTCTTTCTTTCTTTCTTTCTTTCTTTCTTTCTCTCTTGAAAAGAGAAACTGTTTACCAATTACTGTTACTGAGATCAAGTGAGCTTCCTAATGCCTCTTTGCAAAGCCTGGTCCTTCAACTTATGGTTGAATGCTATGAACTATGTCAAATCTAAGACCATTTTTGTACCTGGATGTGTAGAGTTGGTTCTTTTCATTGCAAGATTACTACCTGAGAAAGCTACTTGTTGATACGAACATTCCCAAGACTCAACCTAGGCCAGAATCAGAATCTGAATCATTTGAGGATGAATTTCTTCTTTTTTCCTTTATTTCTTTCTTTTAAAAAATGACTAATATTTGTTGTATCTATTATCAAACTGCACTTATCTTGGACTCAGGCAAAAATACTTATAATGGACAATGCTGAATTTCACTTTGGACCTATTCCAGTCTTTAAGTGCTAATGGAAATATCAAAATTATATGGCAAAAACTGTTGCCCCAACATGTATTTATGGATCCTATATATTTACATTAAAAGAATATAGGACCTAGTTTATCCCAAAGACAAACTAAGTACTTATTACCCATGTACTCTGGTGATTCTCAGACTCTACTTTTTTTTGTAAGTAGACCTCAGGCTAGAAAATGGGACAAGGAATACTTAGCCTCTAAATCTTAAATCCTATGATCCCTGCTCCTAATCCTAAACTGAACCAGAAATTTCTAGTGGGAAGAATTTATAGAAACTATTTAAAAAAATCTTAGGTGTGAAAAAGGTAACTCTTAATGTTTGTCTATATACAACATAATGGAACTTTGTTCATAAAGCCCTGGCCTGCTAAAGGTACGTAATAAAATGTTGCCAATTCAGGAGAACTCAGACTTTTTTTCTAATCCCCTTCTCTTTCTCCTGACCTCTGTAGAGACACTATGAGTGTCTGAGCCATGCCAGTATTGGCACGTTGGAACCTCTAATCCAACTACCATGTTCTGTTGTCCCTGGCCTGTGCTGGGGGATAATTCACTAAGTCTGGGAATAGGCAGCTGGTCTTTGTTGCTTCCACTGCCAGAGGCCCCAGTGCTGCAATAACCTCTGATTGTTATGAATGTAAATCCCGCATCCTTCCCCCCCCCCCCCCATTAGGCTTCTTGCAGTCCATGGGCCTCAGCATGTCCTCTCTTGGGGGGGTCCAAGACCCACGCACTGGTACACCCTCCTCAGTCATTCTGCTTTATTGCTTAGGGACCATGTTGGAAACTTGCAGGAATACGTTGTAAAAATGTGTAGCCTTTTATATTGTGGGAGACTCTCAAGTATGGTAGGGCTTCTATCACAGTTTTCATTGTGCTGCTATATACTACCCCCAATTCCAGCAATGTGGAACCTTTGAGCATCTTTCAGGGTAGCACATTCTAAGTTCTAGCCATTTCCTTACTGATTTTCCCTTATTACCCATTAGTCTCATTTTTCTATCTTTTTGAGATAGGAAATTGTTCTTACATTGTCACATATCCTCCTCATCCTCTGATTTACCCATGAACACTGTGCTCTGAGAACTGCAAGGATCTTAGTCTTTAGAGATCATCAAAATCTTTTATTACTCAAAAAAGCCTAGCTTCTATAAGAGAAACACTTGCTTTCAAGACTATAGCTTATACGACAGACTTTTTAAAAAGCCTAATTTGAAACTTGAAGATGAACAATGCCTTCTTCCCAGTTATATTCTCACTGGCCCTGAAGGCATTCATAAGCCAAGCTCTTGTAGCTGCCTGGATGGTGGAAGGATAATTGGTATAAGCAATCATGAGGGGAAAAAACCTGAAGTTAGCTTGTATCAGAGTGTTAACCATAGTACTTTACACAAGGAATCAATAAAAAGGAGTACTATTAAGGATTTTTATATAGTATACTTTTTCTACTATCTTGACAATTGTAGTGAGAACCAACCCCTAGTAAAACACCTACCCATGTGACAAATGGCCAAAATCCAACATGAGTCAGCTTATGTGTAACAGAGAGAGAGAGAGGGAGTGAGAAAGAAAGAGGGAGGGAGGGAGGGAGGGAGGGAGGAAGAGAGAGAGAGAGAGAGAGAGAGAGAGAGAGAGAGAGGGAGAGAGAGGCTTACTTTAAAAGCACTGAGTAGGGGGGCCTGGGTGGCTCAGTCGGTTAAGTGGCTGACTTTGGCTCAGGTCATGATCTCACACTCCATGAGCTCGAGCCCCGCGTCGGGCTCTGTGCTGACAGCTCAGAGCCTGGAGCCTGTTTCAGATTCTGTGTCTCCCTCTCTCTGACCCTCCCCTGTTCATGCTCTATCTCTCCCTGTCTCAAAAATAAATAAATGTTAAAAAAAATTTTTTAAAGCACTGAGTTATCTCAAGTAATTCAAGGACAAGAAAGGGATTGCTGGTTTAAGAGACAACTGAAACAAGGCATGTTTAAACCATCAGGCCCACTCAGAACCAGCCTTTCCGGCTAACCAGGGTTAATTATTAAACTCAGGACTTTTTACAGCTCATTGTAAAACACAGCCATTATTAAAAAATGAAAAAAAAATACAGTTAAGTAAACTTAATCAGATCTCATCATTTCCTGATTTTTTTTTTGCTGTTATTGGTTTTAATATTACCTATTTGATATTTTATTATCATCTGTGCTCTTGAAATTATACACATTAATTGTATCTCTGTGTTGGAAATACTATATAATGGTGTGCTACTAGGAATCTCTTTCAAACTTACATTCAGTGACATCCCATTAGTTTGAAATCAGCTATAATAGGAGAATTTACACCACAGTCATTGGCAAATGCTACAAGTAGGCCTTTAAAATTTTTATTTATTATCATTATTTATTGACTTATTTTTTTTTTTAGAGAAAGGGATAGTGTGAGCGAGGGAGAGGGGCAGAGGGAGAAAGAGAGAGAATCTTAAGCAGGCTCCATGCTCAGTGTGGAGCCCCACACAGGGCTTGATCTCACGACCCTGGGATCATGACCTGAGCCAAGATCAAGAGTTGGACACTTGACTGACTGAGCTACCCAGGCGCCCCAATCAGGCCTTTAACATTTTTTTTTAATGGAGTACTAGTTGTTAAACATCTCCTAGCATACCAATGTTTGGGACTCTATTTCCCATGTCTTTTTTTCTCATCATTTTGTGCCGCTGCTTCATTATTCCTTTCTCCCTATTGGCCAGCTATCTCTGTGCTTTCATACGTGTGGCAAGAAACATGGATCCAGAGGTCTTAAGATTCACTATTTATAAGCAAAACACCCAAAGATAGTACTATTGCAATAGCTCCTTTGGGGACCAAGGAGATGGACTGAGATCAGAAGAAATTCTCTAAATAGGGATGTGAGGGAGATAATCTCAAAATCATCCACTGTATTATCACAGTCAAATCCCCTATTCGGAGCTCTCCTTTGAAAGGGTCTCTCATATAGTTGCTCAGGGTATCTCCAGGAAGTCCATTTCTTGGTGTCCTAATTGCCTTCTCTTCAATCTAGCTTCTTGCCACTGTCCTCAATGCAAGTTAAAGAGTCCTTTTGCCAGTCTCAACTGGCTAAACTGGTCTCTTCCTCTGAAAGTGGGACTTTGACACAAGTTTAAGTAAAGAAGGAGTCTTTCAAGCTTCCCATAGGGGACAATAAGACAGAAAGATTCCTTTTGAAAGCAAGTTAAACTCTCATTGACCTCAAGAAGTTCAGAGGACCTATTTTCCCAAACTCTCATAACTCTAGTTAATTTGTTGAAAAATGTATTCTATGAAATATGAAGGGTTCTTTTTCAAAATTATTTCAAAGACTATGAAGTCTCCTGAGCTTTCTTCCCAGCCAAGATGATTAAAAAATGCTTACTGGACACAATGATGCAACTAAAGTCCCTCTACAAAAGTGATATATTATTCCAATTACATGACAAACTTGCGTATAATCTTTGCTTGACAGGAGTCTGCAGGACTCCTTGTTGGACTCTGTCATATGAGGATGAAATTCCAGAGGTTCCATTCTTCTTCTTTCCAAATTTTAAAAATCAGCTGACTCTCTTAGAAGTCCATTTGTGACTAATGACACTATATATATTGCTCTTCTGGTTGACTTCCATACCAAAACAATTTTTTGTGTTGTTTGGTTTTTTTTTTGTTTTTCTTTTTTTTACTTATCTGTAAGTGAAGTACCTGCTAACCAATTTTAAAAATGTTCAGGAGTGCCTCAGTTAAGTATCTGACTCTTGATTTCGGCTCAGGTCGTGGTCTCATGGTTCATGAAGTCCAGCCCCGGATCCGCATTCTCTCTCCCTCTCTCTCTGCCCCTCCCTGCCTCTCTCTCTCAAAATAAATAAACTTAACTTTTTTAAAAAAAAGTTCATGTTAAAATGCTAAATGTTATTGGAATTTTTTATTGCACCAATTCTATATAAACTAGACTTTCAGATCAAAGAAGCCATGAACGAATTGAGAATAAAGCAGTTTTTTATGCTTTATGCTTTATGATTCAATGCCAAAAATATATATTTTAATTTCCCAAACTAAAACTCTTACCATTCTCATTAACATGGCCTTGGATCATTCTAATATCTACTTGACTGCTCTCAGATATTTAGATAACTAGGTCAGAGCTCTTCCTACTACTCCCTTCCAAATACCTCTTCACGGTTAATTTATCCTGGGGCGCCTGGGTGGCTCAGTCAGTTAAGCATCTGACTTCAGCTCAGGTCATAATCTCATGGTTCATGGGTTTGAGCCCCACATCAGGCTCTGTGCTGACAGCTCAGAGCCTGCAGCCTGCTTCAGATTCTGTGTCTCCCTCTCTCTCAGCCCCTCCCCCACTCACGCTCTGTCTCTCTCTCTCTCTCAAAAATAAATAAACATTAAAAAAAAAAAAAGAATGGAATCCTAGCTTTTGAGGGAACGGCGATCAAATCCAGGAAGGAGACTCTAATGTGCATCTCTGAATCAATAGCACTTACTGCAGTGCTAGACCTACAGTAGATGGCTAATAAATCTTGATTGAATAAGTAAATTAATGAAGGTCAGATACCCTTCTTGAGATCACTTTGGACTTTAACGATAATGTATTTGTAATCTTTAAGAATAATAATTATACAGTGTCCATGTAGTTCAGACTAATGGTTTTTCCTCACACGAAGAAACAAATATGGAATAGCTGAATTAGGTGAGTCATGTCATAATGCTGTTAATGAGTGTTTCTTTAAATGCTTTCTATAAAACTGGTACTTAGAACTAGATGCTTAATTAAATTAATGTTGTTGTTGTTGTTTTCAAAAACCTTTTCCTTTTGCAATAATATGGCCTGAATGGGGCTATGTACTTCCTATAGCATCACATTAGAAGAAGGGGCATCAGGTCTGGTTGATCCACTTTGAGTGATAGGAAGATTAATCAGTGGGTTCAAAGAATGTCAGTCTAATCAATTTATCACAAAGCTCCCCACCAACATTTACCTAATGGTTTTAGCAACAACTGATGATCTTTGCCTGGATTGCTATGTCACTAGGATTGCAAAATGTTGACTTTCTTAGTTTTCCTACATCTTTGAATGATCTATTCTACTATAAAGAATTTTTCCATATTAGCTATTTGTTACCTTGAATATAGATTGTATAGAAAAGGCAAGATACGTGCTCAATGTATTTCCTTTATTTATTGGTTTTCAAAACAATAGAATGGTGCCCTAACAAACAAATGTGGTTGCTTTTGTTTTTTTTTTAGTATTATGAAAAATTCAGGGATTTTAAAGTATTTGATCTGTTTTATACAGTGTAGTCAGTATCTTTGCTGCTAATTTTTCCATTTTACTCCAGTGAGAACTTCTCAAGTTGACTCCTGAGATCTTTTTTTTTTTTTAAGTTTACTAATTTATTCTGAGAGAGAGAGAGAGAGAGAGAGAGAGCGAGCATGTGAGTAGGGAAGAGGCAGAGAGAGAAGACAGAGAATCCCAAGCAGACTCTGTGATGTCAGTGGGCTCATGACTTCAGCCAAAATACTCGGATGTTTAACCAAATGAGCCAGCCAGGCACCCTGGCTCCTGAGACCCTAGCAGTCTTGGACAGCTTCTGTGCTTTTAGTCCAACAAGATATCGCGAGTGCCAAGAAGAACCTGACCATGTGCCTGACTGAATGGCTTTACTGGACCTGAAGAGGGTTCAGAACTTGCCCAGAAAGAGAGATAACACAATCTAGAGATGCTGTGATGTGGGGTAAATTTTAACAAGAGGCCTGGGACAGGTCTGGAACAGGAAGAGGCTAGCCGAATAATTCTTTTCTTTCCTGGTTATGGACTGTTTCTGGGACATAGTAGGTCATATGGCCAAGAAACCAGTTGCTGAAGTTAAAAATTTTTGCCCAGCTCGGTGATGTACCACTTTAATTTTCCACTCCTCCTTCTTTACTTTGCTTCCTTCTGTCCTTCATTCTTGCTTTCATGGAATTGAACTTCCTAATAAAATATTGGTACCTTACCTTTATTGCTATGGGTTTATTCCCATTGTCATTCTACATTTCTGTAATTTTTCATCAGTGATGTAAAATTAGAGGGCTCCAGAGGGACAATAGACAAATTCTGTACTGAGTTTGTCGTTCTAAGCAGCATGACTGATGTCACAATTTTAGAAACTGTGAGTACCACACTGGGCAAGTATATGCATTTGGGGCCAAAGCAAGAGTAATTTTCATTCATGCATTTATTCAACAGCGTTTATTTGTGACAGATGCTAAATGCATGGATTCAGAAATAAAGGATATATTCTCATTTTCAAAGAGATTATTTCCAATGGCAATCCCTATATTTTCTGAACAAATACTCGTAATTTCTCAGTCATGGCATGCCTTTCCTGCACTTTAATTTTTGTCAAAACTCTTCCCAGAGCCTCTGTTCTGTCCTTATTTCCAGGAGCTGCATAACCCGGAGGCTGGCCTTTGAAGCTGGTAGAAGAGCCACAATCTCCTTTTCTTTAGCTGTTTTTTTTTTTTTTTTTTTAACTTCTCTCTCTGCCATGGCTGAGAAATGGCTGTTCATAACAAAGGCTGAAAACGATGCCAAAGGGAAAGTTACATTTTTCTCTTGATCTTTTTTCTCAATTTACTAAGCTATTGCATCCATTTTTTTATGTGTTTCTCACGACTCAGGAGGCAAGCAGAGCGGGTGTTGTTTCTTCATTGTGCAGAAGAGGAAAGTGAGGCCCGGCGAGAAGAACTGTTGGACTGTCGGGCTCAGGGCTCCTAAATGCAAAATCATGTCAAGAATCCCAGTGTCCTCTCCCTGACCATTGATTTCCCCCCAGTGACATTTTAATAGAATTGCAAGGCCCAGGTAAGAGATTGAAAGACCGTGGAGTCGTCTTATTGTGCCTGCTGTTCTTAGTGCTACCTGTGGGCTCAGCTGTGCCCTATATTCAGGGATCAATTTCAGAATTTCCAGAACCGAAGGGAGAATGAAAGAACCAGGCTCAGAAGTAAGAATGAGGTGGCTCCAGGGAGCACATAGTTCAGTCTTCTTGCAGATCATGTTCTGACAGCTTTCTCTCCCAATCTATTAGTCCTTGCTCTTGGGTGCTACTTTCTCTGCTTCCGGCTGCCCAGCTTGCCTGTTAGGTCTCTGGCATGTGTTGTGGGCTCTCTTCCATTCATTTGGACGCCCACCGGCTGCTATCTCACTCCTGCCTGACACAGTATAGATACCTAATAAAAATGCATTATATCGGTACATGGATGAATAGGTGTATACCCCTAATCTGAAATTCCGCTTCAGTCTTGTTTGTAAAACTTCGGTTCTGTCATTTCCTTTCTTCTTTTAACTGTTTCTTTAATTTCTGATGTCATGTTCTGACATGTTTGTATTCTTAGAAGCAGAGCTGGCATTAAAGTTTTTTGTATGTAAGCAAAAGAAATGGGCTCTGTTGTGTTAAGCAAAACGATAAAAAAATATACGTATTATATATTAAATATATGTAAAAATATATAAAATATATATAAAAATATATATAATATATATAAAAAAATATATTATATTATATTATATTGCATATTATATTATATATTATATATATAATAACAAAATGAATAAGTGTGTGTAACATGAGATAATTCAAAAATGGAAGGAAAAGTGAAATAACAACAACACGAAAAACCAGGCTCACGAGGAGCAAGAGTGAGGAGGCTCCGGGGATTCACGCAGCTGAATGTAATTGACAGACTTGCCTGCTTGCCTGCTGTGATGATTCAGTTCCATCCGTTTTTCCTGTCCTAGAATTAGTGGATTCAGGATTCAAAGCCCCAGAGAGAGAAGCTCTCATTTGTCTAGCTTTTGGTCATACGCTCAGGCCTTAGCTGGGAGACAACTTGAGCACCAATCCCCCCCCCCCCCCCCCCCCCCCCCCCGCCAAGACTGCAGACAACTGGCAGGAGTGAATTTCCCCAAAAGGATTTTGAACACTACGACCAAAATAAGGGGAAATGGACTGTCATCATCCAATTTGCAGAATATTTTGGCAGGGGCAATGAACTGGAATTAGAACACCTGGATTCAAATTTCAGTGTTTCTGTTCCTTAGCTATGTGGCCTCAAAATGTGATTTCATCTTTCTGGAGTTCAGTTTGCTCATCTACAAAATCAAAAGCTTGGGTAGATGATAACCAATGCTTCTCTTGTTTCTGTTGGCCCTTAAACTGTGGTTTTCGATTTCAGTGGGTTCTCTCCAGGTAAGTAAATCCATGCCAACAAGTGTGTACCTTAATGGTTTCATGGACCTGATTCATCCCCCTGCTTCTATACAGTGTCGTTAATGGACGAGCAGACCTCCTGCCATCCACCTCTGCAATTTTCTTCTTTCTCATCTCTGCCCACCTTTCTGTGCTGACTCCAATACACATCCTGAATCCTGGCCTTCCTTTGTGCAGTCCATTCTTCTCTGATACGTGATATTCTGTCCCTTTAATACTGTTCACAAAGTGCTTTCTTCATTTCTTTTTCACTAATAAATGATAAGGAAACTATCTGCTTCTTTCTTCATTTCTTTTACTAAGGAACTTAACTGTCAAACTGACAACAACATTTTGAACCTTATTTTTCCCACCCAGATTAATTAAAATCTTAAAAATTTTTAAGATGTTTGTAACGTTTATGTATTTATTTTTAAGAGAGAGAGAGAGAGAGAGAGAACTAACAGGGGAGGGGGAGTGAGGGAGGTGGACAGAGGATCCAAAACAGTCTCTGCGCTGACAGCAGAGAGTCTGATGTGGGGCTCAAACTCATGAACCATGAAATCATGACTTGAGCTGAAGTCAGAAGCTTTACTGACTGAGCCACCCAGGCGCCCCTTAACTTTTTTTAATGTTTATTTATTTATTTTTGAGAGAGACAGAGTGAGTTGGGGAGGGGCAGAGAGAGAGAGAGGGAGACAGAATCCCAAGCAGTCTCCACGCTGTCAGGGTAGAGCCTCACGAAGGGCTCTCGCAAACTGTGAGATCTTGACCTGAGCCGGTACCAAGAATCGGACGCTCAACCACCTGAACCACCCAGATGCCCCTTAAATTTTTTTTTAACAGTTCTATTTTATTTTATCCAGAACAGATATCGAGTTGGTCCTGAATAAAAAGTTGGGACAACCTTTATCCCCACCTTTTTTATACTCCACTAATATCAATACCAACAATCATTTATTTTTTAAAATTCTTTCAACACTTTTGTGGACGGTAGCTGGATTGATTCTACGTATTGCCACTGAGCAAAATACACTCTTATTCTTTCATCTTCATACAATATTCATTTTTTATTGGCCACCGAGTTACACTCTGTTACAGAGGCAAAGACATACAAGATAGAATCCCGACCCTGAAGGATCTTCTATCCTAAGACTTTTGAGGGGAGATGAAACACAACAGATTCCTAAAATGCCATAAAACAGTAGCACACAGTGTGACCAATATAAAGAAGACACCAATATAAAGGCTTTGTGGGACAAGGGAGCGTTGGAACCAGGATCCACGTAAAGAGACAACCATCTTGCACTCTTGCTCCACAGCAAACTCTTCTTCAAACAGGAACAGTGGTTAACACATTGACTGCTTCCTGACTCCTTTCTGCCCAACCCTCCAGTGACTCCTCATTTGGCTGGGAATAAAGCCCCCACCTCTTCCTGTGGCTAACGAGGCCCTACACGATCTGGTCTTTTCTCCTGCCATTCGGAAACTCATCTATCATTTTCCAGCCATGCCAAGAAAGTCTTTCTAAGTCTTGGGTACAGGAAAACACATATGCTGTAAGACACTTGTTCTTGCTGTTTTTTGCCTGGGACTCTGCGGCCCCAGATCTTGTCATTTAGATCTCACCCCCAGCATCACAGATTCAGCGACACTCCCTGAAACTCAGTCCAAATGAATGCAGCCGCACATTTCTATTGCATCATTCCACCTTGCTTCTTTCAAACTACCTGAACTTTTCTTGCGTATTTACTTGTTTACTTTGTAAATTTCTGCCTTCCTCTGGCTAGAATTTTATTAGTAACGTTTATTGAATGATGGGCTTTAGTGTGGGAAAGTAATAGTCACTAATATTTGACTTTATTATTAAACAATTTACTAATCTCATGATTTTATTAAAACCACTTTTTAAAATTCCTCTAAATATCACAGACATGAATAAAACAAATTTTTTTGAGTTTAGCAAAGTAAATTTCCCCCAATTTTTAGATATTGTTTACCAAAAAAATCCTTCTAAATTCTTTATATTCTAGGTTACTTTCAATGCTTTAAACCCCTTTAGGGGTTGCCTGGCTGACTCAGTTGGTAGAGCATGTGACTCTTGATCTCAGGGCTGTGAGTTCAAGCCCCACATTGGGTGTAGAGATAACTCAAAAATAATGTCTTAAAAAATAAAGATTAAAAAAATACACACCTTTGAAAATGGGCAACACTCTATTACAATGATTACAAAATTAATGAATACATTTAATCTAAAAGCAGGAACAAAAGTATCCTATATTATTTTTATCCTTATTTTTATTATTTCTTGTCTTGTCTTCCTAGGTTTCCATTAAACCCCTTTCATGGCATTTCAGTAATACTGCCAGATCTTTAATGAAATAGAATCATTTCAGGCTAGCCAGGTTTTGGATATGGGTTATAAAAAGTTTAATTCTTGGTTGAGACATGGCTCTAGTTAAGTAGTGTAAGGTAATTTCTAGGCTGCTTAATCAATAGTAAATTCCTTTTTATAGTAAAATTTGAATTTATTACAACTTGAGACTTCTAATTTTTTTCTTTATAAAAGTTTTAATTTTTGGAGACTTGGTAGCTTTCCAAGAAGTAAGAAATTCTTTCAACGTTTATCCTATCCATTGCCCTGTCATGTTGATGTATTCGTGTATTTGTTAGTATTATTAAAATCTTATATATTTCTTATTAGCATTTTATTATAATTAGTTGGACCATCAAGAATTGTCAGCTCCTAGGAGATGAGGGACTGTGTCTGCATGGTCCGCTTTATTCTTTTGTACATTTGGTTAATTTATCATTTTAGAACACCCTGTTGAAGCCTCCTTTTACTTGATTATTATGTGTGACCACTGAAGCTGATTAGCTGTGGACACCCTTCGAATCTGATTAATTATATTGCCGATCAGGTCTTCCTTTTCTTGCTACTGACTCTACTTTTGCTGGGATAACTTGGCTTTCTTATGTACTCTGTGTTGATCAAACAGAGTATATATCTCAATTTTATAGACATATTTAATTCTTTTGTATATTAACAATTCTTCATATTTATATATTAACAATTCCTATATATTTAATTCAATATAATAGTAAGCATATTCTACTATATTTGTTTTTCTTGTGGATTTTAATACTCTGGTAATTAAAAAAAATTCCTTGTATATTATTAGGAATTTAACTTAAAGACTTTCTTAGATGAAGTCTGTTCAGTGTCTTATAATTATCATAATAGTTATCACTAATCTTATTTTAATAATCAAACTGCATAAATTTGATGAAGAAGGACCCCTTATTTGTCTCCCTTTTTGGTTCTTTCTTATGTATATAAATAATTTGTCTCTCTTTATTTCAGCACTTTTGCTGACATTTTTGAAAGTATGCTTGTGTCTAGCAACACTCTTTGGAGTTCAATTTCCTCATCTATAAAATCAGTAGCAACAAATAAAACTAGGCCCATACAAATTTTTTTCTGCCTTAAAATTTGGAATCATCTATCTTTAAAGGAGTGTTCATCCTCAGGCACGCACCTATGTGCATGTAGATTATAAACCCAAATACGGATGTTAGAAGATTGTAATGAGATTTGGGTCACTTACAATAGTTACAAAGTTGGAATGAATTTACACTGTTTTTGTTTTTTTTTTTTTTTCTGCTCAAGATGTCACAGAGCTGTACTGACACACACACAGACACACACACATATAATATGAATGTATACAACTGTATATGATAAATTATATACATAAGAAAGAACAAAAATATATAAAAGCATAAAACCAAGATTTTCAAACATTTTTAATGTCTGCAAATCTTCTCATATAATCAGGTACCAGAATTAGGATAGCAAAGCTAACCACATGGGCAACCTCTTCCATTAAAATCTAAAACTGGATTAACTTTAAGCCCTAAAACAGAGCGGGTGAAGACCAACCATCTCCACCACCAAGAGAACCACATGGTGTCAGCAACAATGTGAAAGAGAACACAGGGAAGACAAAGAAGGTTCTAATAGCCCCGGAGCTGAAAAATACCCAAATTACCAGCCAGTAAACACTGGTAAACTCATCAGAAAAATTTGAGGCCAGCAGCTAAAACTGGGAAGGAAATGGACAGACCTCAGTTCACATGTGAGCTGTGGGCCCATGGTGTGCATGATGGTGCTGGAAAGATCTGGGCTTCAGAAACACTTGCCAGTAATCAGGTACAATTCCCTTCCAGTATCAAATCCTGCAACAAGTAAAAAAGTACCAGGAGTAGAACTCCAATAGGAAGAAAGGAAAGAAAAGGTTCAGAGAAGATATTGAGGAGAAAGAACCAGAGTTAGCAGATTTCAAGAAAATATCAATTTTTCTTTTTGAATACATTTTGAAAATTACAGAAGGAGATCTTGAGCCATGAAGCTAGGGAAACTTTCCTGATTTCTCCCTTTCTAGCACAGAAAATGTGTAACATATGAAAATCATAACAGAAAAGGATTTATAATAAGAAAGAAAAAATGGAGCAAAATAATATCCTTAAAGATAATGGTGGCCAGGATGATATACATACAAAAACAGATGAAAACTGTGACCATGTTTTAAAAAATTGAGATAAAATTATTCAAGCAAACATTCATAGCTATGAAACAGCAGAAATCTTGACTCTAAAAAATTCTAAAAATTGGAGAAGAGAGAAATGAATATGAAAATTTGGAATATGAGCCCATAGAATGTAAAATATTATTAATAAAATAAAAAGTCATTTTAGAATTGGAGAATAAACTGGAAAGAACACAAAAGGGAATCAATAAAGATAATGAATGCCTTAGGATAAATAGAAAGGAAAAAGTAAAAAAATCAAAAAGAAATAAAATGTTAAAAAAGTATTTGAGAGACAGTGAGAGTTACAGGCAAAGAAGATGCAAAAAATAGATAAAAGGAGATGCTAAGGACAGAAACTAAAGCCATGGATGAGAATGCATGCTGGAAAATAGAAACCAAGAGAATTTTCCTGAAACAAAAGATCGCTTGAAACTACATGTTGAAAGAGCAACTGTATTCCCACTTATGAAACAGCTAATTCTAGTCTATTTCTTGTAATACTTTGCCAAATGCAGTCAATAGAAACTAGCACTTGTGACTAACATTTTGTCTTTCAACTTCTTCCCCTGAAGGCTTCAATTCTAATAGGTGCATTCGCTGCCTTTTCATTTTTTTTCTGGTGACAATTTTACTGTATGTTTTGCTACTACACGATATGGATCCTTGTTCTTACAGCTTTCTCACAGACCACAGTTTTCTCTCTGAGCTCAACCCTACCCCTAACCTAAAGCCAATATTCTTTACTGTAGCATCCAATTCTGGTGCTAATTTCACATTAGCCAGGGCAGACTAGGTTATGCCCTGATTATGAACAATCCTATAACCTTCGTGGTTTTAAACAATAAGGCTTTTTTTTTTCATGCTGTCTATTAGAGGGGGCCTGGAGGCTCTGATTCATGCTTTTCTTCTTCTAGAACCCAGACTGCCATCTGGATCACTGCCAGTAGCCATGACAAAGGGAAAGAGAGTTACTGAGGACCTTGGATCAACAATTAACTGTTAGAATTCAAAAGTGACTCATGTCTTATTGGTAACTCATTACAAGAACTAGTAATGTGGCCCTGTCTAAACACAAAGGGGCCAGGAAATGTATTCTTATCCTGCAACCGGAGGATGATGAAACAGAAGTATTTATGAAACAGCACTAATGACTTTCAGCACAAATGGGAACAGATGCAATTTACACTTTGCTCTCATCATCTAATAGTATTTTTTTTTAGTATGTATATGTGTATGTATGTATGTATGTATGTATGTATTTATGTACTCTCTACATCCAACGTGGGGCTTGAACTCACACCCCCTTGTTCAAGAGTCTCATGCTCTTCTGACTGAGCCAGCTAGGTGCCCCACCTAATAATATTTTGGAATTCTTCCTGTCAACACATGTTTGCATCATTTTTCACAGAGACATAATAATCCATTGTACAACTGTAATCGTAATTTACTTAGTCTTTTTGCCACTGGTGAATCTTCAGAATATTTTGCTATAAATATTGCTATATTGACTATCTTGGTACATAAATCTCTTTGCATAACTGGAAGTAGATCATTAGGATGTGACAAAGAAAAGGGCAGCCCCTGACATCATTCACAGAATAAAATTTGTCAGCACAAGACCACTTCATAATTTTGTCCAAGCACAGACAAAACAAGGTCACCATACAAACATGCAAAATAGCAAACATCCCTTCTTCCATTTAATAATATTGACTGCTGGTTTTGGTTTGTTTGTTTGTTTTTTGTAAACTATAGCTTTGGCCCCATTCTAGTCTGACCTCTCACTAGATAAGGCCAATTGAGACACTCAATCATATATTGTCCTGAATTTGTGACAGCACCCAATCCAGACCTAAGTCCCACTTCCTTGGACTCTCCCCCAGATCATCCAATCAAAGCCCAAATCCCATAATAAGGTGTTAGAAATGAGACCCTCTTACTGAGGCACCTCATGGTTCTCTGTGGTCTGTGTTCTGTCTTGATGTGATGAGTAATAAATCCAACAAATTCAACTATAGTTGCATTCCTGGTACTCTTTGACTGAGGGACATTGACAGATACAGTCCTTGAAGTCAAATGGCATAGCCAAGAGGTAGTATGTTTTCATTTTGAGTGATACCTTCCAATTGTCCTTCAAAAAGATTGCACCAATTTATATTCCCGTCAAAGATGCAAGAAAAGGTCTGTTTCTTCACAGCTTTGCCATATTGTATAGCACTGACTTTTTTGATCCTTGGTAATCTAGTATGTGAAAAATAATGTCTGCTTCTTTTGATTTACATTTTAACTACAACTAAAGTTGTGCATTTTCTCATTTTTAAGCCATTTTTTCCTATTAATAACTTTTGCTCAGTTTCTTATTGGGTTTATCTTTTGATTTGTAAGAGCTCTTTATATATTTTTTTTAAGTTTTTAAAATTTATTTTGAGAAAGAGACAGAGCGAGTGGGGGAGGGGCAGAGAGAAAGGGAGAGAGAGAGAATTCCAAGCAGGCTCTGCGCTGCCAGCATAGAGTCAGATGCAGGTCTTGAACTCACAAACCATGAGATCATGACCTGAGCTAAAACCAAGAGTCAGATGCTTAACTGACTGAACAACCCAGGAGCCCTTGTAACAGCTCTTTAAAACA
The DNA here is from genome assembly GCF_027475565.1 of Acinonyx jubatus. Taxonomy (NCBI): domain Eukaryota; kingdom Metazoa; phylum Chordata; class Mammalia; order Carnivora; family Felidae; genus Acinonyx; species Acinonyx jubatus. The sequence continues at coordinate 103,405,822 of NC_069387.1, read as the reverse complement.
TTTATGATGTTATTTCTTTGTGCATCACAAAGATGAGTTGCAAATAGGTTACCAATTTGTTATTTGGCTTATTTTTAATAAAATTATGGTATTGTAGACAAGTTGAATTTTAAGGTTTCAGGTAGTCAAATTTATCTAACTTCTCCTTTATGGCTTCTGGGTTTTGTATGTTAACTAGAAAGAACTTGCTAACTTTAAAATTACAAAAATAAAAATCCTTCCATGTTTTCTTCTAGTACTTTCACAGTGGATATTTTTTGTCCTTGTATTTTAAGTCCCTGCATCAATTGTCTTTGAACTCCACACCTTCTATATTGAAGATTTCACATTTATTAGCGTGTTCTTTTCTTACTTTTTTTCCCCCTACTAATTCGGTGTTTTATTTTCAGTTTCTTTAATAGTTTCCCCCAATCTGATGGATAACTATTGCTTGTGACTCTGAGTCCATTTCTCTTTCTCTACAGCAGTAATCCCTAAAGAAAATACTTGAAACAACCCTTTGTCATTCTTAGCTATGTGTTATTGGATAGGGTTGTTCTAGGGGAGCCCCTGAAACTCTAAATGGCTTAAGTTATATGGTGATTCCATCTCCTTGTCATAGTGGTCCAAGGTAGGAACCACACCTCATAGGAAGTAGTTTCATACAAAGAAACACTTCCCCCCAACCCTCCCTCACCCCCCCCCCCCCGTTTGGAAAGAGACATTTACTTTATCTTCTGTAGGAGCTAAAGAACTTCTTTTTCTCTTAGTCATATGGTGTGGAGATATGACATCTTGAACATGGCAGCTACTTTTCAATTCTAGTAAATAAGCCTGAATGTACTGAGGGTCACCATGGAGAACTTGAGGATAAAGCAGAAAACTTGGAAGGCCAAGGGAAGAAATGGAGAGAAATTATGTTGACAGCATTGAATTGTTAGATCCAGCCCTGCCTGAAGCTACTTTTACATCTGGATTTTTCACTCAAAATATCCCCCCCCCCCACTTTAAAAAGTCAATTGGAGTCAATTCTACTCAAATAAAAAAGTTTATAAAACAAAAATAAAGAGCCAGTTGGAGTTGAATTTTCTGCCACTTGCAACCAAAGTTCTTACACTTTTTTTGTTTGTTGCTTGCTGTTTCTAACAATTCTGTCTTCTAATTTCATTTCACTCTAAGCCAAATGTCGCACCTGGTGGGCTATGACACAGCACTGACTTACAGAATGTATCCGTCCCTTTAATTTGAATTAGTTGCCAACATTTAAAAATTGAAAAGAATTTCCTGAAAATAAATATGCAGGATTTGTTAGCCCTGGGCCTACAATTCCAATTAGCTAGAGGTAAATAACAACCGTGATACTGACATGAATCACACTAGCTCCACCTTTCATAGCGTCCATACCTCTGGTGCCTTCCACCCAGCACATGGCCCTTGTTTATTTACCTGTCCAGTCTCGACTTTTGAGTTCACTGTCTTGATCTACAGTGTGGTTGATAATAGGGATGAAAATAAGGGGGCATCCAGGCTTGTTTTCCATGTAGAATAAGAAAACGACAATCCCTATAGGACATCTTCACTACATTGGCTAATCTCTAGTTGTTTTTCCTCAAAGTACTCAGTGAATTGCCATCCTTACAGTGAGCACTTAATAAAAAAATAATTGAAAAATTAAGAATTACTTTTCCAAAACTGATGAAATGGAAAGGCAGTTAAAATAAGAAGGCTTAACGTTATTTTCTTCTGCTTAATTTGATATATTATATATGCATAAAAACCCATCTCATAATTGAATGCTACTTCAATGAATGTGCTAATGGTGGTGTAAAGCTTTTTAAATTTAAAAAGATCTAAAAATATCAATCCATTCTTCTCTCCAACACATTCTACTTCATATAAATCCAGCCTGACTGAGTCTAAATGACACTCAGTGGCACACTTTACTTCTTCGTAAAAGGCTGTACTAACAAGCAAACATAATTGCAAGATGTTATCAGTCCTTCCAAGCAAGAGAATGAAATCAGTCCTAGGTAGGTGACATGTCTGGGAGGATTATTTGCCCTAAGTCAAAGGGGATGGATATTTTCTAAAAGAACCTGGATTCTGCCCTGGTAAACAACCAGACACCTGGACTCCTGGTGAATTATAACCAGCAGTTTTAAGGAGAAGCATTATACAGGTAAGAGGTTTCTTTCTTTTGTTTTTAAATAAAAATCTATCACACTTAAAACTTTGTTTTTTTTTTTTTTTTTTTTCCTTCCCCTCATGGTCTTCTGTTAAGTTTCTCAGGATCCACATAAGAGTGAAAACATATGGTCTTTCTCTGTATGGCTTATTTCACTTAGCATAACACTCTCCAGTTCCATCCACATTGCTACAAAGGGCCATATTTCATTCTTTCTCATTGCCACGTAGTACTCCATTATGTATATAAACCACAATTTCTTTATCCATTCATCAATTATTGGACATTTAGTCTCTTTCCATAATTTGGCTATTGTTGAGAGTGCTGCTATAAACATTGGGGTACAAGTGCCCCTATGCATCAGCACTCCTGTATCCCTTGGGTATATAAATAGAGAGGGAGAGAGCCAAACCGTAAAAGACTCTTAAAAACTGAGAATAAACTGAGGGTTGATGGGGGGTTGGAGGGAGGGCAGGATGGGTGATGGGCACTGAGGAGGGCATCTGTTGGGATGAGCACTGGGTGTTGTATGGAAACCAATTTGACAATAAATTTCATATTAAAAAAATAATGATCAAAATAATAAAAAAAACCCTTTCTTTTGGTATGATATAGGCATTCAGATAACATGTATATCTAGGAAGTATTTTTAATATATACACTCTAACATTAAATGTGAAAATGAACTGTAATAAATATCTTATAAATATTTGATAAATATCATTCATTTTCTTAGAAGAAAGCTATGTGATTATTTCTTTGCATTAAGATTCAAGTTAAAACCCTATAAATTCTGTTTAGCATTCAAAATCCCATCCTGAATTTCACTGATGAGTTTGAATATGGAGTTGGGAATGATAAAGAGGAAAAGTGAAATCAAAGGCTATTGAATCACACTAAGAGCTGCCAACATGGACTACTTACTATGTGCCAGGCATGGTATTAAAAACCCCAAGTGCATTTCTCATGGAACCTTTACAACACTTCTTTACTATTCTTATTTTACTTGCCCAAAGACTCTAGAGAGTTTCAAAACGTTCTTCTGTTGTAGGGGCAGGTGGTCACTGTCATAGAGATCCTAGCCCAGAGATTAACAGGGAAATACTTATGACAAGAGTGTAAGTAGGAGATATATTTATGCACTAGATTATTACTGGCATGTTACTTTCTGTAGCATTTCTCTTTGGCTACCCATTTAGTCCAGTCTCTCAAAGACCTAGATAACTACCAGAATAGAGGGTCATGACCTACTGTTATTACTATATTATAAACTTAGTGTTAGAGAGTGACCTTGTTAGAGTCTTAATAGAGTCCCTGAAGGAGGCCAGAGGTATATATTTATAGGGTTTTGAGATCTGGGCCCCAGTGGTTTAATCCTAGTTTTTCAAGGCAAGGATCTGTTTGGAATTGGGAAAGTTCATGATATAAATAGTTAAAGATTAGTGGTCCCAGGGAAGTGAGAATCTTGAAGTGATTCTTGATGAATAAATAGTTATGTCATCTGCAAGCAGCTTGCCCAGATGAGCAATCTAATGTTTTGAGAAAGGCACTGGTTGAATGGTTTATTTTTCCAAATGAATTTTCTGGAAGTAAGTTGAAGAGTAGCAGAACGTGTCACTCTAAAATGTGCCTCTTTGGCATAATAATTATTTGAGGTGGATTATTTTTAAGAAGCTGCAGATATAGGAGAAGGTCTGAAAACAGAGTAGAAGTCACCCTTTTGTAAGAAAAATCGACATTAATAAAGGAAATTTATATGGGTGTGTGTGTGCTGTACCAGAAGAGAGTTATTACCAGAGATAACCTTTTTACTGAGAAGCTTATCTGCATGGCAGGACAACTTTTGTTTACCAAACATTTGCTCTTCTTACCCTCCTGCTTGAGAATTGCTTTCCCTCTTTTGGGTGGTATATAAAGTTCAGTTATCTGGCTACCTTTTGAATCACATGTTTTTGTGGGGCTCCCATAATGTATGTAGGTAATTGTTTGTTTTTTAAGTTTATTTATTTATTTTTAGAGAGAGAGAGAGAGACCAGGGGAGGGACAGAGAAAGAAAACCCCAAGTAGGCTCTGTTTTGGCAGTGTGGAGCCTGATGGGGGGCTTGAACTCACAAACTGTGAGATCATGACCTGAGCTGAAATAAAGAGTCAGATGCTTAACCAACTGAGCCACCTGGGCGCCCTGTATGTAGGTAATTGTTTTATTTTGTTCTGCTCCTGTTAATCTGTCTCCTATTTCAGAGGGTTCTCAGTCAAAAATTTGGAGGGTGGAGAGAAAATTAACTTTCTTCCCCTATAAAGGCTGGTCTATAGCCTTAACTTCCTGGAAAAAACAAACAGTAAAGTCACACTGATGTAAGCAACCTTAGTTCTGCTGAAATAACTCTCTAGGCCCAAGAAGGAGTCATTCTTGCCTGGAGTGCCATGTCAGCAAAATAAAATTCAGATAATGTTCGTGTCCCTGGGAACGTTCCGCTTGACCAGAAGCACAATATATCCAGTCAGCCAATACCCAAATGCCAAGCCAACTCTGCTTTGCACTTATTTCCTCATTCTTTATTTATTCTCTATTTTTCTCTTCCTTGGTTTTTATTTTTTCCCCCTATAAAAGCTCACCACTTTCTCCCCTGCCATTCAGTCTTCCAAATAGAGGCTGCCCACTTCATGAAGTGTTAAAGTTTGTTTGTATCATCTAAATTGTCTTCTTTAATCATTTTTTCATAGTTCTTAGTCTTGGTAGTGGAGTAATGTGATGACATGCAGTCTTATTTTTCAGGGATAGATAGAGATATTTGGAGAGAAATATTGGAGCTACTGAACAAGTGAGGACTTTGAAGTTACCCAGTCCGAGGTGTCATCCTTGGAAAATCACTACATTTTCTCATTTTTGAGAAATGAGAACAACCATGTCAATATGACTTCACTATTTATTTCAGGTAATTTTCGTCCAGTAAGATAACAATGTATACTAATGTACAGTTTTACTTATTGCTTTCATAAATTCTTACAAACTAGTTTTTCTGGGCAAAAAGATTGCTCATTCTGGCCAACAGGTTTTCTATCAGAACAATGTGGTACTTATCTGGGTAAACAATTTGCTTATCAGAAAGTTTACCATCAAGATTCCTTTAAAACTTTCACCTTGATGGGTCCTCCAATTTTTAACTATGATGTCACTAACTCTGTCCAATCTCAGTAAGTTTCCTACCAGGAAAGACCAGGATAAACCACTTAGTCTCTGACTCCAAACCTTATTAATATCTTTCGCTAAACCCCTTCTCCACCCTTTGAAAGTAGTACTAAGACTATGTCAAAGCAGTATTCTATCTTACTATAGGAAGTCTACTAAACTTTGTTTTGTGTGATTAACATGGTTTTTTCTTATGAGTCCATAATTATCATCTTAAAATAATAAGTATCGGTGAGGATGTGGAGGAAAGGAAACCTTGTGCACTGTCGTGGCAATAGAAATTTGTGCACCTACTATAGAAAAGACTATGGAGAGTCCTCAAAAAATTAAAAATACAACTAGTATACAATCAAGCAATTCTACTTCTGGGTATTTATCTGAAGAAAACAAAACACTGACTCTAAGGGATTTATGCATCCCCATGTTCACTGCAGCATTATTTACATGGCCAAAATACAGAAGCAACCTAGTGTCCATTGATAGATGAATGGATAAAGAAGATGTGGTATATTATCTACAATGGAATGTTACTTGGTTATAAAAAACAAAATCTTGCCATTTTGCAACAACATGGATAGACTTAGAGGGTATTATGCTAAGTGAAATAAGTCAGAGAGAGAAAGACAAATACCATATGATTTTACTTATATATGGACTCTAAAAAACAAAACAAATGAAAAAACAAAACAGAATAGACTCATAGATATAGGAGACCAGCTGTTGGTTACCAGAGAGTGGAGGGTTTAGAGGGCAGGCAAAATAGGTAAAAAGAATTAAGTACTAACTTCCCCATTATAATTAAAAAGTCATAGGCATGTAATGTACAGCATAGGGAATATTGTCAACAATATTATAATAACTTTGTATGGTGACAGATGGTTAACTAGACTTCTTGTGGGGCCCATTTTTTAATGTATAAAAATATTGGATCACTATTATACACCCTTAAAACTAATAGGATATTGTATATCAATTAGATTTCAAAAAAAATAATTGTCATCTTAAAAAAGAGAATGACAATAAATGTCTTCCAGTTTGGTTAGAAAAATTTATATATATATATATATATATATATATATGTATGTGTATATATATATATGTATGTGTATATATATATATATGTGTGTGTGTGTATATATATATATATATATATATATATATATATATATATATAACACCAGCAAAGATATCTTTTCCCAAATACAAAGGCTATGTTTCTGAAAATCTCTTTGGCAGAATTAAAGGATTTAAGAATATAAGATGTTAATTTCAAAAAGGGGAGGGGCTTGGGAGATTACACACGAACATATGAGGATCCCTAAAAATGCTTTTTTTACATTTGCCAAAATATCGTAACAATGATAGCATTTATAATACACCCTCAAAATTAAGAGAATAATACTTATATTTGCACATTCTAAATACAGTTAATTTCTAATTACCATTCCCAGCTGCTGCCTAGAAGAAAAAACCAGAATTTTTTCTCAGTTTCAAGGATACTGAAACTGGTTTACTTGGTTGGATATAATATGCTGCTTGGACTCAGCCAAACTCAAAGCTAAGGACACAGTCCTCCAGACTGCCAATTCAGCTCAAGACTTCAGACACCAATTGCAAGTTTGGGGGTTTTCCAAAGCTACCATCAGTTTTGATAAGTCACTAGAATGACTCACAGAATTCAGGAAAGGGCTATATTTAACGATTATACTTTTACTATAGCCAAAGGATACAAATCAAAACCAGCCAAAGGAAGAGATGCATAGAGTAGAATCTGGGATTGGGAAGGCTCCCCATGTGAAGCTTCTGTGTCCTCAGGGATGCGTTACCCTTCTGGTAGCAATATGTGGCAATATGTGCATAAAGTATTTCCAGCAAAGGAAGCTGAGTTTCCAGAGATTTTATTGAGATTTCACTATGTAGGCATCATTGACTGAATCACTGTCCCTGTGGTTGAACTTAATGTCCACCCCCTCACCCCTGGAGGTCAGACTGATAACACATGGTGCAAAGCCTGAATTTTCTCATCATATGGTTGGTCTTTTTGATGTGGCCAGTCTCCATCCTGAGTCACCTTGCTACCATAAACTAACTAGGGGCCCACCGTAAGTTACCTCATTACCATAAAATATCAGCTGTGGTCTGAGGGAGCCACCATGCATAGCAAAGGTGTTCCTGTAAGTTGGGAAATTCCAAGGGTTGAGAGGCTACGTGACAGGAGCAGGGACAAAGGCCAGACCTTTTTTTGGGTGATATTTATTCTTCACTATTTGTATGCATAATACTAATATTTATAAATCCGTGAACATCTATAATGTGGCAAGCACTTTATATATTATCTCCAATTTTCACTAGGATGGGTATGATAATGCATTAAAATCACATTTTAATGGTTAGGAAACTAAGTGCGTTACCCAAGATTAGTACCCAAGATCGAGTACATATCTGGCCTGCAATTAGAACCCTGATCTAACTTCAAAGATCACACACCCTTTCTGTCTCTAGCTTCTTTTTGCTGTCAACAAATATGAATGACTACTATGTTGTTCTACCTTTGGTCCCACATACTCCAGCACCTCTTATGCCTGCTCATCCATCCGAATATTCAATATCTTGCTGCTTTTTTTTTAAAGTAAAAATACCTAAGTTTTATTCCTTACGTAAGAACTTAAAGTGACAGCAATACACTCTACATTTTTTTCAGGTAAGGTAAAATACACAAAACTTAAAATTTAAGAGATAACATATTAGTGTCCTCTGATTATAAGGGACAGAAAACACTTCTGGATAACTTGCAAATACATTTCTTGGAAGCATATGATATAATACATAGAATTAAAGGGGAAGCCAAGAAACCAAATATTAAAATTCCCTGGCAGAGGAGCTGATGGACAAGTTTAAGTTATGTTCCTAACCGTTGATAGCCATAACCAGTCTTCATGGAAAGGAAGAGGGATAATTCCCCGAAGAAAAATCAAAGTACTGCTATTGTAAGAAGGAGGAATGTAGGCTTAAGAGAAAAAGAGAAAGAGGCAGAGATTTCCCCGCCAAGGCGGAATTAGTGATAGGGGAAGTGCATACATAGGAATAAGTATAAGAAGGTCATAGGTCAAAATATCCCTGGAAAGTTTAAAAAAAAAAAAGCCCTCACTTTTATGTACACAGAACAAATTGAAGGGAAGACTTGACAATATTACGTTAGTGGTCACGGAAAAACTTAGATAAATGAAGTCCTGAGTCACTAAATACACCAAAAAATTGACCTGGCTTATCTGATTTTTCCACTGTGCTTTGGATAGAAAATAGTGTCAGCAGAAATAGTGACCAAAAAAGAGATTGCAACACACTTCTCATAATAAGGATACAATCTACACAAAAGCAGGGTGTTGCTGTGGAGAATGCAGGTTTGAGACGTGGCTCCCACACCCTCTAATTCCCATCTTCAACAGGCCTGTTTTTCCCTTGTGGATTTATTATCGGGATCATCCCAATTTCCATCCTTCTCTACATCTACCCTGCTTGAGTTTTGATTCTCTAGTTCCTTCCATGAGGTCTTGAAGCTTTCTAGCCTTGCACCCTGGGCTAGTTTTGTGACTTGATTTAACCATAATTTTATGTGGCCTAAGCCACAGAATTCCAGTTCTGAGCCTGGGATTCAGGTGGCCTTGTCCACTGCTGCTTGCTCTCTTGATCTCCTGCTAGCACAGTGAGAACAAGTTCCGTTAGCCTGCTAATGAGAGGAGAGAAAAACTTAGAGCTGAACAGAATTGTCCCTGCTGAGGCCATCCTAGAACAGCCAGCCATTAGCCACTCCTCAGCTGACTGCCGAAGCATCCACGAGCCCAGTTCAGGTTAGCAGAGCCCAGCTGAGACCTGCACTACATCAGCCAACCTACGTACTCATAAGTAAAAATAAATGTTTACTGAGATGTGTTCCTCTGAAGTGTTGCGTTTGTTTTTTTGTTCAGCATTATTATGGCCAAGGGTAACTGATTTGCTTTCTGCCATTTAACTTCCACTCAGAGGCAGGAATCAGAGACTTTGCTCTGGTTCTTCCGTATTTCCTCTTGCCAATATCAACAAATAAGGAATGAGATTGAATTATACTATTTGACCATCATGTTTTCATGAAGCATTAAGAGGAATACCAGTGAACCAGAGCAACACATTTTAGGAGACCAACTTTCTTGTGCAAACATACAACCACAACCTGAATTGACTTGATAACCATTAACTTTCCTCTCTACTTTGTGGCTTCCTAGACCCAGACACAATGTCCACTTAAAATAAAAATACTCGCTAGTGGGTATCTTAAAAACATATAGCTGTGAGCAAATTTTTAAAAGAGGCTTTCATTAAAAACGATTTTCTCTTATGCTAACTATAAAAATGCTCCTATCCAACCCAGACAAGCCAAAAGCATCTCTTTAAGCTAGGAAAACTACTTTTCCTGAAATTAAAAAAAAAAAAAAAAAAAAAAAAAAAAGCCACCTCAAAAACAAACAGTATATGGCTTGAAATCAGAGCTGAAAATGAAAACTTCACGTTCTCCAGGTGGTATTTATTAATATATATTGCACACTGATGGGGCAAGTAACTAAGTAACTAAGTAACATGCCCATAGACTTCTGTATCACTGTCATATATCTTGGACTCAGCTCTTTTTTTAGGTTCCTTCTGGAGCAGAAGTTGCTTAGCACCTCTATCTATGGCAGAATCAAATGGCACCCTTGCATATAATTTTTTCTGTTTTTAATTGCCCTGACTAAAATCTCAGAGATTTTGGGTTTCTTCCTTTCTTGTCTCTCCCTACCTCCATTTTTTCTTAAATGAGTCAGATAATTTTAAAAGGGAAGGTATAACCACCCCTAAGGAAGTGATAAGAGTGTGCAGCTTTCAAGTGTCTGCTACCCGAATGCTCTGTGGGTTGCTACTTTTTCTCATTACTCTACATTATGGCAACTTTTTATAATAGGTTAATACATAATCATTTGAAACCAGATTATATTCTTGATAGGCTATAATGAAAGGAGTCAGTTTCCTGAATACAAATAGATGACATTTTTCTCTTTGAATGCTATGATAGCAAGCTTTTTAATTATGGACTTTTCATTGTAGTTTAGCACCCTTATCAAATAATTATTTTCCACCCATTTCATAGAAGAGCCTTCCCAAAGGGCTGAATTTGTTAATCAATTTTCATACAAAGCTATTTTGTTTTGTTCACTTACATGTTTCAAAGAAGGGACAGGATTGCAAAATATACCCCAAAGCAGTGGTGAAAACGACAGGGTACTTCAGGTGGGGAATGAGGGAAAAATGCTGGTGTGCTGAAATAGAACACAGAGACATTTTAAAGAGATAGCAGTGGGAACTTCTACAAGCAAACTGATAATTTGTTTATTAAGGTGTAAATATGCCTCAAAAATATTTGAATGGGGATTTGGGAGGGTGATGATAATTAAAAGGTGATATGCAGATTTTTGTATAGAAAATGAGCTCTCTTGAGTAAGGAGGTCTTGCCTTGAAATGGTTGATATCCAAAGGTTTGGAATTTGCAATGATAAAGAATATTTTCAAAGGAGACCTAAAAGAGGAAAAGGACAAAGAGAAGATTATATCTTGGTTCAGTCAAAAAATGAGAGTCTAGGGGCAGCTGGAGAGCTGAACCTAAACTTAAAGATTGAAAAGAGACCAAAAAAAAAAAAAAAAAAAAAAAAAGACAGCCACCAGGGCCTGGCCTGGGGGAGAATGACCAAACATGTTCATGTGTGTGGCTGCCTTACAGAGGAAGAGAAGTCAGTTGAGGGTTTACCTTGGTCTTATCTGGGTAGGATCAGGCAACTATAGAAATCCAAAGATGGGCTAATACATCATTACCCAGAGCAAGCATCAGACATTAAATAGGCTATCCAAAATCCCCTCACTTGCAAGGTGAAGGGGAGCAGATACATAGTATATAAAGTGATTTAATTATGTGTCAAGAGACATGGAATTAACCAGCTTCATGGCCTTGTATAACCGTTTAGGTACAGTTTCTTCTCTTATAAAATGGAAAGGTTGTACAAACTCATTCCTTAGATTTCAGCTCTCATATTCCAGGAATCTGACACTCTTGCAAAATCCACGTTGCATTTCATCTGTAGACCAGTGTTTCTTGATTAGGGAGGGGTATTTGACAATATCTGGAGACACGTCTCGTTGTCATGACTTGGGAAATGCTACAGGGCATATAGTAGGTACAGGCCAGAGATGTTGCTAAATATTCTATATGAACATGGCAGCACCTCCTCCCTCCAGCATAGAATCACCCGGGCCAAAATGTCAGTAGTCCCAAGGTTGAGAAACTCAGCTCTAGGCCAAAATTCCTTTACATCCAATTCTTATCAACTGAGTAGTTCTTCTATAGCTCATCTAAGAATAAAATATTAGTGTAAGCGTTCCATTGGAGTGAAGAGGCATAAACCATGAGAAACTATGAGAAATTTCTGAAGAAAGCTTACACTCAAAAATATGCACTGAGTTAAGAATGTCATGACCATTTTTATCATAGATAGCAATGGAAAAAGAGTTGAGTCCTTAATTCTTTAACCAAGTCCTATTCAGCAATGGGAACAGATTTTGGTAGTCGGGAGTGATGGACTTCAGTGTGTTTCGTCTACTTCTGTCATTAACTAGTTGTAATTGGAGCAGGTCAATCAGTCACTGAAGTTGGTAGTCATTAGAATAGAGTTAATATCTGTTTCACCTTCTATCAGTGTTGCTACAAAAATAAAAGGAAGAGAGATCTGAAAGTGATTTGAGAAGTTAAGAGAGCTATAACTATATAAAAAGTGATTTATGCTTATGTTTGACATTATTTAAAGCATTTTCTCAGCTAAGTCTTGCTATATATGAAATTGAGCTCAATAAAATTTGAATTCCAATTTAGGAAGGCATACTATTAACTATTATGCAAACTATAGAAAACAAAACAAGTGTGTGTTCACTAAGAGTTGACAGTCTAGTTTAGGAAATGTATCAGTTATCTATTATCATAATAAACAATTATAAAAACCTAAGTGTCATATAGCATTAAGCATTTATTGCTCAAGTGTCTAGGATCAGTTGGGGTTTAGCCAGGTGGTTCTGTCTTGGCTTAGCTCACTCATATATCTGGAAGTTGGCTAGCTGTCAACTTATTTAGGATGCTTGACTAGGGCAACTGGCTCTGCTCCATGTGTCTTTCATTTTTGTGTAGACTAGCCTTGAGCATGTTCTCATGTTGATAGAGGACAAGCTTCTGCTCACATTTTGTCTACTATTATCCTATTACTCAAAGCTCCTCATAGCTGAGCTCGTTGTCAAAGGGTGGGCACAACATTTCATCCACAGTGAGTGAACACTGCAAAGTTACATGGTAAAGGATGTGGATCCAAGGAGTGGTCAATATTTGGGCCAATGATGCGATCTACTTCAGGAAACAAACATGGTCACTGGAGAAGACACATCTATACCTGATGGAGTATTATGCATCCCTCAGATTTTCTGGATTTTGAGTTGGATGAAGTTACCGAATATAACTCTGAGTTGACTTACTTGAAGAGGTAAGGAATTCGTTTCATGTATAAGAAGAGGAGTATTCACAAATATTTTTAGTCCTCTGGGGCATGGTAGAACAGACAGCTGTGTATCAAAGTTTGTTCTTCCCTTTCCCCCTAAATCCATATGGGAACATATGGCTCATTCTCTCCAGTGGAATGTGATCAGAAGTACTTGTGTCATTTCTAGGATAAGCTTGTTAAGAAGTAGGTGTGCATTCCCTGTTTTTCCTTTTCCCATCCCCTGACTGGAGGCAAAGTACTTCAAGGCCCTAGGAGGTGATGGAGCCACAAGATGGATAGAAGCTGAGTTCCTGAGTCTCCATATAGAGGAAAGTCACTATCAACCATCAATAACAGCATGGGACTAGTACATGAGTTTGAAATAATGGTTATTTAAGCCACTAAAATTTTTAGACTTATTTGTCACATCTGTTAGCATTTTCCTAATATGGCATGAATTTAATATAACTCTATTATCAATTTAAAATTTAAAAAATAAGAAATAAAATTGGTGTTTCTTAGAAGTTTAGTACAGCTTCTCACCCACACCTGAGAATTTAAATCTCTACCACATTGTCGCCAAGTATCTAATCCATATGAATATTTTCAGTGATGCTAAGCTTACTTCTGAAGCAACCATTTCTCTTTAAGAAAATTGTATTTATAGGAAAAGTTTCCCTACTTTGAGTTGCATATCCTTATATGTCTACCGATTTGTCCATTCTAGAATTACAAAGTTTCAGCTTATTTCCTCTTCTAATAGGCATATCTTTTATTATTTCAGTGTAATCATGCTTTAAAGAAAATAAACTTTAACCTATCTTTGGGAAACCCAGCAGCAGTAATTACATTTCAAAGCTTCAGTGTTCTTTATAAACTAAGTTCTACTAGTTACACTAACAGTATGACAGGTTAACTTTTATTGTGTAGTTGAGAAAACTAAGACATAAAAAAAATCTAATATACAGAATGAAAGTCACAGAACAAGTCGGGGCAAAACAAACATCTGAGCTTTTTAAGGGTTTCCAACATAGTGGTAGAAAGAGACCACAAAGCCATTTCACAAATATACAGATTTTACTATGTTGGGATTTGATAACTTTTTGAGGTTTTTGTGTCAACATTTTGACATAAAGAAGGATTTGTATTAACTCAGTCAACTAGAAAAATTTTTATGTAATTTCTAAGAAATTCTGTTTTTTGAAGTTCCAGAACACCAACATCTTGTATCCATTATTTTTATTTATACTTTTTTTCTCTTACTTGAATATTGGTTCAATTATGCAAAGCTTCCAAGAGGAAAGCTTCATATTGAAAACTTCTGACCCTTTTGTGCATTTTTACTAACCAAATACTCAATATTTTCCTTCCCCTAAAATGCTAGAATGTGGTACATGGCGACCTCTACTGGTTAACAGATAACGTAGCCAAAGTCACAGACAAATTCTGCAAGCAGTAGCCATACTTTACGAAGCATAAGGAAAAATTGCTAGCATGAATGAAAAAGCAAATGTTTAATAAAAAGATCTCTGCTGGTTTTAATACAGTTCCAAGTTCTATATTCAATAATTTATTTAGTTTAAGAAATGTGTGTTGGGTTTTTACTACTCCCCATCTGTGTTTTATTTATCTTCTGAGAATCAGAGCCCAGTTGCCAGAGAGGGTCAGTAAAACACACATTGCAGATTAAAAAGAAAAAAAAAAGCTTGATATATTTTTATTTATATGCTTATACTTGATATTATATTTTACTTAGTAAAAAAGGAACACAATCTTAGAAAATAAATTCCAACACTCCCAAAATGATACCAGTAAAAAAGGGTGAGTCTCTCCATCAGTACCTTGCCTAGTTCTGCTTTCCAGGATCTGGATTAATCTACCATGGAAAAATTTATTTTTAGTGTGTGGATTACTTGGTTTGGAATTTTAGGCTAAGTGTGGGTAGATGGAATTTAAGCATGCATTGACTTTTAGAGTAACAGGGTAAGGAGGAAAAAAAGGACACTCTTTCCATGCCCTTGAAGAATTTAATACTCAAGATTGCCCACTGGTCTTGCTAGAGGGAGAACTTAGCCAGCTCTTTTTTCTAAAAGTGTCAGAGTGCTAATTATATTAATTTCCAAACATATAAGGAAAGGAAAAAAGTGTGCTTGAATATAGGTATCCCTCGTGTAGGTTTTCAAAATTTAGTACAAGGTCAGGTTTGATTTTTAGACTCATCTGTACTTTCAGTGGAAAGCTACTTCACCCACCAGAGTTAATAAAATTATTTTATCATAGTTGGCCAAATCTCATTTAAAAATATCACAACATCAAAAATCACTGAACAGTAAATAAGCATTCTTAATTCTCCTTTTGCAAACTATTACTAAGATATTCAACACAAGACAATGCCAAAAAAAAAAAAAAAAAAAAAAAAAAAAAAAAAACAAGCAATCTTGGAAGTTTCTTGGAATTCATGGTTTGATTTAACCTGTGATGAAGAATGAGTATTAAAGAGCTGTCTTGTTCAGGATGAAAAAAAAGGGAAAGAAGCAGGAATGTTCACTCTCAGAATGAAGAGTGTTCTGAGCATGCAGATTAGAAGCTTTCTAATGTTTGAAGATATGGTAAAAGTTTTGATAGTAACTATTCAAAGATGAGTAAAATCCTAGCTATATCAGGTACTTGAAAATGGGGCTAAAAAGATAAATTGGATTCCAAAGAATTTATTGAATAGGTACAGAATAAAATATTCTTCAACAAATGTAAACGTTCACCAGAAGATTTAGTCATTTGTCCTAAATTATAAGAGTTTGCTTCAGGGGTGCCTGTGTGGCTCTGTCGGTTAAGCGTCCAACTTCGGCTCAGGTCATGATCTCACCGTCCGTGAGTTCCAGCCCCGCGTCAGGCTCTGTACCGACAGCTCAGAGCCTGGAGCCTGCTTCAGATTATGTGTCTCCCTCTCTCTCTGCCCCTCCCCTGCTCATGCTCTGTCTCTGTCTCAAAAATTAATAAAAACATGAAAAAAAATTTAAAAAAAGAGTTTGCTTCCTAGTTAGATGTTGGACGTTTTTGAATAAGATTTTAATGACTAAGGGTAGAGAAGTAACTCATGTTAGAAGTGAATCAGGCTAGTGGTTTTCAACTGCGGGTCTGCAGACCAGCTCTGGTTTGCCACAATATTTTCACTGGTCCACAATGAAATTAGAGCACTAAGATAAATCAAGATGAGTTTTCATGAAACTAAGTGTATTAAATTTAAAGAGCTGTGCTTTAAACGGTCTGTGTCTGTACTGCCTATTATTTTTTATGAAAATAAAATAATAAAATACAATTAAAATGAATAATAAAAATAAAAACTGATCTTATCTGGCAAAAGAAAACAATTCACAATGCTATGGTTCCTTCCTCCCCATACTTCTGGAATGTTATTTATCTTTAAGATACCAAAGACTGTAGTTATTGACCTGCCCATCCTCCACTTTACATTTTTTTAAAAAGTCATCGAACCCTACATCCCAGGGATGGAACTTCTGAACTGTCTCCTCAGGTCAGAGTTGGTACAGTACTTACAAAATTCCGTATTTAGCAGTAACATTGCCAAAATAACCTGTGACATCATAATTCCAAAATAGTTATGGAACTTTTGTATTCGTGGATTTTTTTTTTTTTGTCTTCTGGTTTTCAACAAACACTTGTGAAATCCACATGTATATCAGTGGGATTTATCTTTCAGAATTGGGAAGATATGTTTTGCCAGTCATAAATGAACAGTAATCCCCGTAGACTCAAGTTTAATTCAAAAACACTCTCGCCAGAGCTGCTAAATTTGGCAATCCACATTCTCTCCTCCATATGCTATCCTTAGGGGATTCTACATACATTGTCCATAATGGTTTCTACTTAGGATGTCTGGAAAAGTAGATATTATGGTCACAGAAGGGCCATTAAAAGGAATTTGAAAACAGATCCATTAAGTTGAAGTATTCAATTGTAAGAGTCTTCAGGTTGGATGGACTATGCTAATTGATATTCAAGGAATAACTCCACGCACCCGGCTCCTTACATTGCAGCCTCTAACTACTCACTCTTGTGTAGCTTACCAACCTGGTTTGGTATTATCCCTGGAGAGAGGAATATTAGTAGAGTGTGGTGTGCATAAAAAGTACAGCGGATAAATAATGAATTGTCCCTAAATGTGAACCTCATTTCCATTCCATTCTGTTGTTCGGTGCCTTCACTGTTTCAAATAGCCATCTTTTTTTCATTAATTACATCAGCTCTGCTTTTGTTATGTCTTGTTGGAAAAGAAAAGAAAGTTTCCATTCTTTCTCTTGTAGACTATGGAATGTAGCAGCTGTTGTGTTTTGCAGAAACATCCAGTCATATCTTCACATCTCTGGTCAGTTTTTGAATGGATTTAAAAATACTTTTCTGTATTGTTAAGCTTGCTTTCCCTGAATTTGTGATTTTGTCCCTCTTTTCTCTCTGCTCATCTATTGTGGCTTTTCTCTCTTTTCCTCCACCTGGCTCTCATTTTCAAGCCTTCTAATAGTTCTCAAGAGCAACAAAAGTATCCCAAAGGTTTCCCAGCTTGGCCCTGTCTCAGCAATACAACACTATTTTTGAATTTTTTTTTTTCTAATTTGAAGTTTCTTTTCCTTCTGTTTAACTGATTATCAGGACACAGTCTCTCTCCTGCATGCATACTAGCTGCCCGGTCAAACAACATCTCTGCACTCCTTGTCATGTGACATGTAGCTAAGGAAGAATTTGCAGTGTTACTTACTGCAGCTGTCTTCATTGACTGGGAATAACTTAGAATGATTCCCTGAATCAGGACGCTACTGTGTGAGTTTGAAAATTCTTACCCACCCATCGTCTCATTTGATCCCACATGGATCCTGCAAAGCAAACAGGATAGATGTTACTCTCCCATGTGATAGACAAGGAGAAATACAGTCATAAGGAGTTACAGACCTGGACCAGCAAATTCTAGCAAATGTAAAATAGGAACAAGAAGGTTGGTCTTCTGTCTTTAGTGTTTTCTCTGGTGGTTTCCCTGGGTTTCTCTTTCTTCATCTGTAAAATGGGAAAAATACTTTGTGTTGTGTTGAGGAAAAACCCAAAAGAATCTAGGTAAAACACTGGCTCTTAGTAAATGCTCAACAAATGTTTATTTTTATCCTCTGTTGTATAACAAATAAATTAGCTGACTAACGTGCACATGCCGCTGTTATCTTTCTGCCCATATCAGGATATTGTATACAAAGAAGAGCTTTTTTCTTTTTTTAAGATTTTATTTCAAGTAATCTCTACACCCAAGATGGGTTTGAACTCAAAACCCTGAGGTCAAGAGTCAATGATACCCCAGTAAGAGAGCTATGCTCATTCCTTAGCACAACTGCTGTACCCAGAATCCATTGTAGAGGGTGTCTGAGCCACATATAGTCCCCACTAACTGGTTCAAATGCATTAAGACAAGAGTTTTATAATTTATTTTTGTATTTATATAAAATAATTTATATATTTATTTTGATATTTTATATTATTTATATCAGCACGATCCACCGACTGAGCCAGGCAGACACCCCCAAAGAAGAGTTTTTGTGTAGCCAATGACTAAAATACAGTCATGGGAAATGTATGTTTCGTTCCAGCTATTCAGCAATAACAACCCTCTACCCCCTGTTCCAACCAGGAAAATTACACATGTAGGTTGATTCTTCTATACAACAAAGCCAGCTAATCTGAATAGTGTGGTGTACATGTGAATAACAGATCCTGGATTCACATACTATCTCACAATTTACAAGCTGTATGATTATGGTTTGGACAAATTATTTACTCTCTCTGTGCCTTAGTTTTCCTATCTATAGAAGGTGGATGTTGACACCTATCCAATAGGTTTGTCGAGGGGACTAAATGAGTATAAGAGGAATGTTTAATTGGAATTTTTTACCCAGGCATGAAGATATGATAGATTTCAGATATAATAGATGTTCAAAATGCAAATTTACAGAGAAAATCTACTCAAGTCCATTGAAATTATGAGTCCTTTACCCGGGTGTGGGGGGGGGGGGGCTTCATTCAGAACACAGCTGTAAAAGGATCAGATGAGTTGAGATTTGGGAAGGATTTGTCAGGAGACTTTTTTTTTTAGGTGAGAGCTGCACTCTTACCTCCCAGGTGGAGAGGGGTATAGTGGTGCTGCCTCCCAGTGGTAGGTCAGGTGAGAGGGGTTTCAGTGGGACCAGAGAGCGTGATAGGTGCTCCTGGACCCCATGGACTGGGACTTACCTCATGCCTGAGGAAGTGAAAACATCTGATGGCAAAAGAGTAAACAGGGGCCCCTGGGAAGTAATTGCACCTGCCTTGTGATACAGCAAGAGGAAGGTGTAATGACCCCAAAACGAAATGTGGAAACTATGGCTGTGAAGTCGAACTGTAGCGTTTTTAAAGGGATCTCCCTAAGTACATGGTCTGCCAAGGAAAGGGGATGGTAGGCATGGTGACTAGAGCAGCCAGAACAGAGACTATGGGAGGACATGGGAGTCCGGCCAAAGCTGAGGCCCGGCCCTTGACAAGGGAGCTACACTTGGAGGGTTCCAGGACAGAGTCCCCAGAGATCAAAAGATTCCTGTATGAGAACAGGTCAGTGTCAACTCCAACCCCAACAACCTCCTGAGGACATACAACCATCTTACAAAAGTGCCTGCTGGGGAGGATTTTTCCTTGGAGTCTTCTCGCACTGCAAGTGGCCAACCAAAGGCCCAGGTCCTTGAGGACAGGATGGCAGGAGTGTTTTCACTTTAAATCAAGTTCAACTTTTGATTGTAATCCAATAATGGATGTTTCAATTATACATTAGATCAGGTTTGTGATTTGAAGTGATTGCAGGACTGTTACCTAAATATAATTTGTGAAGTCACAGGCTGGCCCAGGATGTCATCCAAACAGGGAAAGGAATAGCCCCACTGAACAGGATTAAAAGGAAGGAGCGAGACAAAAATAAGATTATTTTGTAATTATACCCATGGCCTCTAAGATCAGTTAGGTAACAAATTTTAAATATATTATGTTCTCCAAACTACTAGTATTCTTTTTCCTTGACTCTGCAGAACTATTTTTTTTATCTGAAAAAGAAAATTTTCAATGCAAAAGAATATTAAGAAAATTTAAAATGTTTGAAATCTCTCACCCAATAGGATAATAAGCTATCGAGTTTCTGCTTGATTCCTTCCAGGAGTAGGGAACTCACTAGCTCATTAAGCTGCCTATTGAAAACCTACAGATGTTAGTTCATTCTTATCCCAAAACAAAATGCATATTCATATAATGTCCAACCATGTGTTCGTGTTTTATCTGCTACAAGAATACAGATCATGTTTAATGGAAATTCTGTGGTTTTAAGTTTTCTTCTCTCTTCTACACAGCATTAGAAGACAGTTATGTCTTCCTTTATTCTCTATTTTTAGCCTAAATATTACTGCTTCCTCCAACTAGTCTTCATATAACATAGCATACTTATTACTTTGATCTCCCTCCTCTGCAGGTTTTCTGGTTTGCTGATGTCCCTCCTCCTGAACTGAGCATGAGGCCCAGATGTAACCGAAGAGCAGAGTTAATTTAGCAGCATACATGCGTATTAGGTTCATGGTCAACCCAAACCCCTCAAGTTATTTTCATAGGCAATTCCTCCACAAGTCAGGTCTTCCTTACTCTGTATGTATACAGCTGGTTATTAAAAAGTGAATGAGGGGCACCTTGGTGGCTCAGTTGGTTAAGTGTCTAACTTCAGTTGAGGGCATGATCTTGCAGTTTGCGAGTTCGAGCCTCACATCGGGCTCTCTGCTGTCAGCACAGAGCCTGCTTTAGATCTTTTGTTCCCCACGCCACGCCCCCTCCTTCCCTGCTTGTGCTCTCTCTTTCTCTCAAAAATAAATAAACATTAAAAAAAAAAAAGATAGTTATCCTTGCCTTTGGGCACCTGGGTGGCTCAGGTCATGATCTCACAATTTGTGGGTTTGAGCCCCACATCGGGCTTGTGCTGACAGCTCACAGCCTGGAGCCTGCTTCAGAGTCTGTGTCTCCTTCTCTCTCTGCTCCTTACCTGCTCACACTCTGTCTCTGAAAAATGAATACTAAAAAAAATTTTTTAAAGTGAGAGAAAAAATTGTACCTTTGTTATACTTCATTTTGTCAGTTTTACCACAGTGCTTCAGGCTTTCACAAACATTTGGAATCTCTCTTCTGATCCAGATGGATTTTTTAGAAATTGTTTTTTCTCTATCTCAGCTTTTGATATTTGGCATTTTGTAAGCATTCTTTCAAATCTCCACTTAAGCCACTGATAAAGATCTGAAGAGGATAATTATTTTTCAACCAACATCTTTGGGGGGGCACCTGGGTGGCTCAGTTGGTTAAGCGTCTGACTTCAACTCAGGTCATGATCTCACAGTTTGTGGGATCAAGCCCCACATCGGGCTCTGTGCTGACAGCTCAGAGCCTGGAGCCTGCTTTGGATTCTGTGCCTCCCTCTCTCTCTGTCTCTCCCATGCTCGTGCTCTATATCTCTCTGTCTCTCAAAAAATAAATAAACATTTAAAAAAAATTTTTTTAAATGAACATCCTTGGGTATGTAGATCCTTGTGCTCATTGAGTTTTACCAAGGCATATACTCCAACTTACTGGAATTGCCGGTGATAGAATATAAGCATCTTCATTTTTTACTGGGTATTGATAAATTGCACATTCTTCAGAGAAGTTAAATACAATTTGGTTACAGTTAGTTTCCTTATATGAGGGAGTTGCTGCTTGGGAAATCATGGTTTACACTGAGTATGTGTGATACTGGCCACAGAATGCATGTGACAAGGACACTCAGAGCCTAGGGCTGAGCGAGCCAACTGCAAGGTCCAGATTCTCATGGTGACAGCAGTGGTGTCATCACACTGGCTTGTAGTATGTTTTGGACTCTCGTCTGACCTTGTTTCTGCACACATTTTAAGCCTAGTTTTCTTGTGCTTCTATGAGCTAAACTTTATTCTTTCTACAAATTCCATTTCTGCTTAAGTACAAGGCCAGAATTATTTTCTGTTGCATATAGCTAAGAGAATATTATAACCATTTTCCCATTGCCACTTAAATGCTCATTTCCATTTCTTCCCCCAACCGTTTCAGAGCAAGATTTCACACTTCTGTTAATATGCATATTCATAGAAGATTAGGCTCTCCTGCAGACTGAACAACCTCTGCCCGAAATGAGATTCGCTTCGTTCCTTTTTCTTTGAATGTCCATGCTGCTTCCTCACCTAGGAAATTCATCAGTTCTGAAGAACGTGTTTTCTCAGACTTTCCATGCTATTTTTTCTCTTCCCTCTTACTCTGCTCTTTTATTTGGATTTTGTTTCCATATTTATTTCTCACAAAGGCAAAACAAAAAGAAAATAAATCCCAGAAATAAATATAATATCAATGGCAGTCCCAATGTTAGCAAATTTCGGAATGATTGATACTTGGAGACAGATGCATGTAAATGAAAAATACACCAGTTTTTTTTTTTTTTCCTGTTGGAAATGAACATTATCAGCACCATGTATACATGGTAAGTCAAAAAATAAAATAGGAAGAATTCTTGTCATGCTTGTCCTGCTGGCCTTAAGCTCCTTTCTGTTTCCTTTAGTTTGCTTTGCATATTTATACTCTATCCATTAATGTTTCTCATGGGACAGTTTTCTTTTACTTACTAGTTCTTAAAGAAAGGAATGTCGTTTCGGTACACAGCTGCATTTTAGTAGGAGTATTTTTCCCAGACATTAAACAATGGTTGAATTAGGAATCTCTCTAAAATTCTGCTCACTAGTTCCAGTGTGTGTGTTGGAGGTCCACACCACCAACAAGCAATTCTCCAACGCCAGCTGGGTATCTTACAATTCGACCCATTTCTGACCCTTTCCATCTGGGATGGTGTCAGTTTCCATAGGTATGGGCTCAGGCCCACATGACTGCCCCACCCCAGTTAGATGCCAGTTGCAAGCCTAGTTTGTCACCTGTGCTTCTGATCCACTAGGTATAAGTTAGAGGTTCCAGCCACCCCTCCTTAGGTTGGATTAAAGCTAAAGCTCGCTCATAGAACTCAGAGAAACAGTTTATGTCCTAGATTACCAGTTTATTATATATACAACTGAGGAACAGCAAGATGAAAGAGTTGCATAGGGTGAGGAACAGGGAAAGGGCACAGAGTTTCCATGCCCAATCTGGGTGCCACTCCCCCCAAATCTCTACGTATTCACCAACCTGGAAGGCCTCCATACCTACTGCTTCTGGGTTTTTATGGAGGCTTCCTTATATAGTCATGATTGATTAAAATACTGACTATTGATAATTGATTTAACCTGTAGCTCTTTTCCCCTCCCAAGAGGTCAGGGGGTGTGCCTGAAAGTTCCAACCTTCTAACCACTTGGCTGGTTACACTGGCAACCAGCCCTCACCCTTTGGTGCTTTCCATAAATTGCATCATTAACATAAAGTCAGGTGAGGTTGAAAGAGGTTTGTTAGGAATATGAAGACACCATTATCACTCTTATCACTTAAGAAATTCCAAGGGTTTTAGGAGCTCTGTGCCAGAAACAGTGATGAAGACCAAATATATATATTAATCACAATATCACACTCTTATTGGCTTCCAATAACTTAAACCTGAAAAGACTATCTCATTAAGCTACCAAATAAAAAAGTAAGTATCTCTGAGTAGAGCCCCTAGTCTCTGCAACACTGAAAGTCTTCTGAGAAAAGTATCTAAACAGAATCTCTAACTGTAAGCCTCTGGCATCTGTAGTTTTTATAAGATCCCAAGTCATTTCAGTGCACAGTTTGCTGTGACAATTAGCAGCCTAGTAGAAGGTTGGTAACACTGCAGTGGACTTACTAGTATTGCCAGCCTGGGATCCCCTCTCTCTTCTGGTGCAACCATCTTGATTTTCTTCCAGGGAACCACCCTGCTCCACTCCCAGCCAATAGCTCAAAAGGGGCTGCCCCCAGGCTGTCTGTTCCAGGGGGAAATAAGTAACCTGGACCTAGCCAATCCATAGTGATTAGTTCAGGGATCTGGCCCAAGCTAGTTAGTGAGGCTCAATTGTTCCCTTTTGTAAGAACTGTGAGGGGAGAGAAGCGTTCCTCCCCTTGGGATTTATGTACTAGCACCACTAGGATGAGCTAGTGACTGAGAATCATGTCAGCCTGTGGGGGGCGGGGGCACTTAGCAGACGGTGACCTGAGAATGTGGTCAATTCAGAGGAAAACAAAAACAAGAATGGGTAAAAAGGAGAGCAGGGGAGGAGGAGAGGGATTGAGAACCTAATATTGTTATTTGAGCCCCTGAATCCATCTGTGCCGAATTAGATTAACCTCAGGATTTTCAGAGCCATCATGTAAATGGTGTGCTCGGGCTGCCATAACAAACACTATACACTGGGTGGCTTAAACAACAGGAGTTTATTTCTCATGCTTATGGAGGCAGGAAGTCCAAGATCAAGGTTCCAGTGAGGCCAGTTTCACTCTGAGGTCTCTTCTCTTGGCTTACAGGTAGCTGTCATCCTGCTCACAGAACCTCCTTTTTGTGTGTCCCCAGGGAAGAGAAGGACAGGGATGAGGGGAGCAGTCAGGTTGTTATTATAAGACACTAATCCTATTGTATCAGGACCCACCTTTATGAGCTTATTTAACATTAATTACCTCCTTATAGGTCCTGTCTCCAAATACAGTCCCGTTGGGGGTTAGGGTTTAGCATATGAACAACGCAGTCCATAGCATGATACAAGAAATTCTCTCCTCCTCTTTTCCCAAAAGCAACGAGCTGGATTTTTTTCAGTCACTTAATATGACAGAGTTCCAAACGTTATAGTCACTGCTGTTGACTTCAGCACCCAATCCACTCTATTTCTGTCCTTATGTGTCAGTCTGACTTCCAAAACAGCCCATTGCAGGGGGCGACAAAGCCTTCAGGACATAAAAGGCCATGTAGTGGGATGGGTCAAAACAGGCCTCTGGAGTCTGACTGCATGGGTTTCAAGTCCAGCTCTGTCATTTGAGTAACCTTCCTCTGAAGGGACTCACCTATAAACTGTATGGTCAAAAGTCCCCCCCTCTGGAGTTATTATGAAGATTCGATACATTAATATTCATAACATATTTAATTTTTTTTAACGTTTATGTATTTTTGAGACAGAGAGAGACACAGCATGAACGGGGGAGGGGCAGAGCGAGAGGGAAACACAGAATCAGAAGCAGGCTCCAGGCTCTGAGCCATCAGCCCAGAGCCCGACGCAGGGCTCGAACTCGCGGACTGCGAGATCGTGACCTGAGCCGAAGTTGGACGCTTAACCGACTGAGCCACCCAGGCGCCCCATTCATAACATATTTAAACAGTGACTGGCAACTGTGCTACAACAATGTTTGTTACATACACACATAGACCTGCATTAATTCTCTGTGCATTTACCAGTGTGTGACTGCATGTTCCCCAGCTTCTCAGAGCTTCCTTTTTCTAAATGAGTAAAAAGACGAGCCGCTGTCTTTGGGTGACAGCACATACACACTTACTAGCGCAGGTCCTGACATGTAGACACTCAACGCTGTGTGCACAAATGGATAAATTGCAATTAAAGAATGAAGTTTCCCTTTTTGTCTTGAAATTTTCACTTTGAACTTGAGTGTATTTAATTTTGAACTTCTTCATAGAGCTATTAGATTCATCTATTTTCCTCTCTTTACTTAAGAAAGCATCAGTTACCTAACGCTCAAATGTAATTACATGGAAATGACAGTTGTGCCACAATGAAACGGAATAATTTAGATGAACATTTGGTAACGTGCTCTCCATAATTCTTAAGAAATCTGTTGCTGAGAAAACACTATTGCAAAGCGGAAGTCTAAGGGGAGCTGTGTAATTAGCAACTATTTCAATGGATTACTTTTCTAAAAAACTTTCTGTAATGGAGAAAACCATTAGGCTATTGAAATTATTCTCTGTGTATTGAAAATAAGGACCAGAAAAGCAGAATAGCCTGCCTCTTTCCGACTTGTTGAGTAAAGCAGGGGCTCACTCAATGTCAGGGTTCTACCTGACTTTCAATGAAGTTTATATAACAGAGTTCCACTTCAAAGATTCTCTTCAACTGCTGACTTGAGTTAGGAAGAAACGATGATAATTGTGTGATTTTGCAGGCAGATTCACATTATAAATTAAATTTTCTCCACTTGGCTGGAGTTGGTGAGTCTCAGAAAGCAGACCTCCTTTTCTTATCGGGGAAATGGATTCTTGTCCCAAACAGACTATGAAGGTTATTAGAGATTTTTTTCTAATTTACACTTTAAACTTTTTCTATTTTAAAACCATTCCTATAAAAAGTCAAACAATAAAGATGTATTTAAAGAAAAAGTTAGTCTTTCATCCTCCACTTCCCCCTCCAGTCTGAACTGTCTGAGGTAACCAATGTCATCAAATGCCAGAATATTTCCTTTGTTAATGAAAATGGAATTATATTATATATATTCCTCTGCCCTTTTTTTGGATGTTATTGGTATGTAATAGACATCCTTCCTCCAGGGAAGTACAGGCATAATATTTAAAGTAAGCACGCACCAGAATTCATTCGCCAGGCCATTTGTTTTCAGATATTTATTTATTTATTATTTAATTTATTTATTTAGAGACTGAGTGGGGGAGGAGCAGAGAGAGAGGGAGAGAGAGAAGCCCAAGTAGGCTCTGTGCTGTCAGTGCAGAATGTGACATAGGGCTCCATTTCACCAACCATGAGATCATGACCTGAGCTGAAATCAAGAGTCAAACACTCAACTGAGTGAGCCACCCAGGTGCATCCAGATTTTATTTCATTTTATTTTTGTTACCACGAAGAATGTGTCAAAAAATATGCACATGTTTTTGTGACAAAACACAAAATGAGATTTCTCAAATGGGCAGTTATTTTAGGGTAATTTCAAGGTGCTACCACATCCTTACAACATAGTAAAAGAAAATAATGACCTTTGTTGGCAGGAGAATTTGAAAATAAGGATAAAAGAATATAAAGAATAAATTTAAAAAATTTAAGCCACAAGGGATCCCATTCAGTTTTGCAGTGTGGTACTTGTAATACTCAACCTTCATAAATCATTTCTAAATCTTTGAAGAGGGCCATGAAGTCCCTCCATATTCACGTGAAGGCCTTGGGTAGTTTGTCAAAGTGTGGTTCCTCGAACATGTTCACAGCAAAGATTCCATTGCCCACCACCCAGAGATTTTTATTTAGTGGGTTTGGAGTTGGGCTCAGGTAGCTTTACTTCTCAACAAAAAAATCTCCCAGTGGAATTCCTAGGTGAAAGCACTGGGGTTTGTAAGCTTTGGACTAGACCAAGGGTCAGCCAAGTTCAGCAGTCCACCTGTTTTTTATGGCCTGTGAGCTAAGAATGGTTTTCACATTTTTAAATGGTTGAAAAAAAAATCAAAAGAAGAATAATATTTCATGATATGTAAAAATTATATACAATTCAAATTTGAGTGTCCACCAAAAGTCTTATTGGAATGTAGCCACGCCCATTCATTCCATATCATCTATAGCTGCTTTTGTGCTGCAACAGCCAGGTCGAGTAGCTGCCACAGAAGCCATATGGCCACAAAGCCAAAATATTTTCAATCTGTCCCCTTCCAGAAAAAGTTTGCCAACTCCTGGACTAGATGATCTCTAAGGTCCCTGTCATTTCTGAATGTATTTTATTCACCGTTGTTATTTACCTCCTTTAATATGCAACACCCTGGAGCTGGTGCTGCCACATGGAGGCACAAAGTGTGGGGGAGGGCCAGACACCGTGATGAGTTTCTTTTTATCGGTCACTTAGAAATTAGGAGGTTATGTGACCAATGTAAAATATATTCTACATGAGCACAGTCAGAAAATGAGTAACAACTACAATAGCTAACACTCTGGTGGCACATTCTATATATCAAGACCTGTTTTCAGTGTTTCCCACGCGTGGACCCGTGGAAGCCTTACAACAACTCTGTGTGCAGGACCTATATTTACCCTCCTTTTACAGTTGAGGAAACTGAGGCATAGTTAAGTGCTTGCCTGAGGACACATAATTATAAACAGCAGAGTGGGGATATGAACTGATGCAGTCCAGCTGCAGAGTCTGGGCTTAAAAACACTAAGCCATTTCTGCAAGAGATAAAGGTAAAAAATAGTATGTTTGGACTCCAATCTTAATTACAACTTCAAAATCAGGGGAATGCCCACTACCTTCAGATGAATATTATGGCACCTTTCTACCAGGGTCATGAGGTCAAATATCCTCAGGGCCAATTAAAAACATCAATGCAAGGAGAACACTGGCTTCTCAAACACAGTTCCTTTTTCTACTTTGAATAACACCGTGGAAACAGAGCCATTTTCTCATAGGAACATTGTGTAAACTGTGATGGTAACTGGTAGCCACAGGGCAAGAAAACCATCATGTGTGGTGGGGACTGGGTTCAGCCAGAGAGGGAATGCCCCATTGAAATTAAAACAAATAAACAAACACACTGTCTGGGCCAAACAAAATAAAACTTCAAGCCATAAATGTGTGACCCTTACTTAAGTCATTTTCTCTTTAGGCTAAATCGTCTTAATTCCAAACGTTTCCACCTTTAACGAGAATCATGGCTGCCCCCTTGAACTGGTGTCAGCTTTAGTCATCTGTGGCTGATGTGAGTTACAAGTTTAACTTTCAGAAATTGAAGTCCTACCTGACAGTTACACTATGCTCAAGCCTAATGCCCTCCTCATGTATAAGAAATATCTGCTTTCTATTATAGTAGGCAATCTCTACCCAGACTGGCCCTGCTGATAAGTGTTTTTCCTTAATGGAAAAGCATATTTTCATAGTTTTTCCAGGAATATCTTTGTGTCTTTAATGGAACCATAATCCATTCCCTTATTTAATCTTCAATCACACAATGCTTATTTCACTCAATATAATGGCTTATGCACATTCACTAATGGCCCCTAGATAAAAACCTCTTTTTTTTTTTTAATTTGAAAGTGCTTCAGAGTACACAACAAGAAGAACAAAACAGAAAAATGCCAGTTGTTTAGTTGAAGTGAAAAAAATAATGATCAGAGTACTGAAACTTGAGTGATAAATCACTGTAATAAAATAATTAAACAATTTGTCATTCTGGCAATCTGAAATAGTATTTAAAGTGTTCAGACATTTTCCTAAAAATCTACCTAAAGACCTTTCAGATCCTATAGGAAATAATTTTTTATAAAACGATATTTAAAAATATTTTCCAAGAAAATCTATTCAGAAAATAGTGCCTTAAATGGTACTTCAGAATCAATCAAAATTTATTGCTCAAATTTGACTTTTATGTGTTCTGGTTGGAGTTCATGGACTCTGCACAAAGTAAGCATTATTTTGAAGATTTTCAGTTAGTTTAATGTATAGTGTCATAAATAAAGGACAAGTTGTCTTCAGAGGCCTGCCTAGGAGTTTGGAGTGTGAAAAACACGGCACTTTTGCACTTGAAAACAATTTTCAGATGAAAATTCAGTAATTGTATATAAGCACAAACAGGACATTGAATTCTTAAATGTGGAACTTTCCAAAACATCGGTTGAAACAAAATCACAAAACACTAAATAGAAGGCAGTATCCTGGACTCAATCCTAAAACAGAAAACATACATTAGTGGAAAACTGTTGAAATGTGAATAAAGCCTGGAGTTAATAGTAATGTACCAGTGTTGGCTTCTTAGTTTGGACAATGCACCATGGGAATGTGACATGTTACCATTAGAGGGAACTGGGTGATAAGTATATGGGAACTCTATTTTTGCAACTTTTTTTTTGTAAATGGAAAATTATTCCAAAATAAAAAGGTCATTTAAAAAATCACAAAACAATAGGTGAGAGTATTGACCTGTTCCCCTAAAGCACCCAACAGAATAGGGGAGGGTGACAAACTTCACATGCAATTAAGTGCCACTTGTCTACGTATGTGGGTGGTGTGTGCATGTGAGGTGGACGTGTGGGGGGGTGCGTGGAAACAGGTAACACACTCCAATCTTTTCCTCAGTGAACAGTCCTGCTGCTCAAAGCTTCAAAGGACACAAGTGAGGGCAGAAAGATTCCTAAATATTTTATTAATAAAATAAATATCTTAATAAAATGTATGAATATGTAATAAGAAATATATTTAAACTTTAGGAATTTGTCACTATTGAATTAAAACAGATAGGTCATCACTACTGGACAACGTTCAACTTTGCTTTTTGTCTGCTTTTAATTTTTTAAAAACAGTTTTGTGTCTTTTTGTGGTATCTTCAAATATATACCAGTGAAAATGATTATACTTTGTTTCCAAATTCTGTAAAGCACGACTTTATACTCATCTCTGTCCCTTCACCAGAGAGACAACATTGTGATAGGCTTCTCTTTTGCTGTATAGAACAGAAGCATTAATGAGGTAGATTAAACATGTCAGCATGTAAAAATAAATTTAATAGGTCTGCTTTCAGGCAAGATGTAGTAGGTTATGGCAAGCCAACACATGGACTGCAAAACCACAAAAAGACAAATAAACTACAAAACACATATTTTTAATGATATCAGAAAGTAAGGAAATAACATAAACAAAAATTCCAGAGAAAGGAGAACCACTTTCCGAAATACGCTGGCAATGGTTGGCCATCATTTAGGTTAGGGTTTGAGAACTGTTCTTGAATGAAGCAGAGAGCTCCTGCTGGGAAAAAGAGATCCCAGAAAATGTTTTAGCTTTCTTCTGGGCTAGAGTAATCAAAAGGAAACGTGATGGGTCTCAGTGATAGATGGTTACAGTGGAACATTAGAAATGAAAGTACAGAGTCTGGACTTGGGCCAAATGACATTTTGATATGGTTGAGATCTCAAGAATCAGGACACACTGATCCAACTGATACAGGTTCTATACAGAAACAAAGCCAGGTGTAGATTCAAGGCAGCTAATTACTCCCACCTCACCACCTCCTATGACCCCAGCAGCCAACCCTGTCCCCCTTCCATCTCTGTACAAGCACCAACTCCTGTGTCAAACGTTCCAGCAAATGGAAACCATCAGAGGAGTACCCCCAGGTTCAGTGGTGATGGTACTGTGTGAGTAAAGAGCGCGGGGCTCCTTCCCAGAGACAGAAGGGATCTCAGATGGAAGAGGCATAGGATGAGCTCATCTATGGATCAGCCACTGGGTGCTCAGAAGAAGTCCCATGCTCCATGAGGAAAATGTCTGCTAGTTGTCAATATGACTCCATCCCAGATGACATTAAGAACTGATTCCTGTGTGGGACCTTCAATCTTCTGGATTAAGAAGGTATGACATTTTTTTTTTCTCTTTCAGTAAAGATGAATTCAGGATATTTGCCTTGAGGGAGCCAGAATCTTTAATTTATATACAGGGTTGCATTAAAGAATAACAGCTCCCTGCTGAAAATTATGCAGAGGTAATGGAAGAGCCGAACTGCACATAGACATTCAAAAGTGGAATCTTGTCTTGATGGATTCAGTCACTGTTTCTCTTTTTCTTTTTTTAATTTGTCTTTAAACTCCACTATTTTCTGCTTCATTCCAACATGCATTGTTCTAAGAAGCCATGAAGGGAATGTCAAATTTTACTTTCTTGGTGTGCTTCATTTGTCACCGTAAAAGAGCAACTCAAACCTGATCAGCAGAAGGATTTGCTCCTGGGCCCGTTAATTATAGTGAAATTGTAGAAATAATACTGAATGTTATGACCTCAGAAAATATTCCATTCTCTTTATTTCACCCTCATCTCAATGTGTAATCGGCCATATTTTAACAGTTCTAGGTTTATTTATTGAAACAAAGCAGATCTATGTCACATGATGTGATCTCTAAACCACTTCGGCTTGGTCTATTTGTCAGTCAAGGCACGTGGCGTCTAGAATGGCTTCTGCTCTCTCAGGTCTCTCACAAGTTCGGTGGTGAAGTATTTAGATTTATATCATGTTCTTGACACTACAATAAAAGAGGCCACATTTGGATGAACTGCAAAGTGCAATAAAGGGCTCAGAAAACCAAAATGATCTTCAGGAACATTGCCATTATATAGGAAGAGAGTATAGTATATATTTTTATTTTGTTGTGGTTTCGTGATTTGCATGCTGAGTTCTCATAAATGAAAAAAATGGTACGTTCTAAAAAAGCTGTTGAAGTGGCCTAGTTTTATGTGCATCGCATTGTATTGTTTAGTGAAGGGTTCAATTTGAATTTTGGTATAAGCAATTAATAGGATATTGGGGCCATTTTAGGAGTTAACTTGTGGCCAGTTTTTCCAGTTACAAGGAAGCATTTCACTTATACATTTTTATTCTTATAAAAGATTCTAGTAAAGGAAAATAAAACACCAAACATCAATGAGTGTTATTTTAGCAAATATAATTTTTAGATGTGCTATTACTTCACATATATAAAACAGATGGTATATAGGAATGTAATGTATTTAAACATAAATCCACTTAGAAATATTACCTAGATTTATCAATTTTTATAGCATCTTTCTCACATGGGTCACCTAGAAAGTCTACAATAAACAGTAGATGCCATATATTACAAAATAATATTAGTTGCAGATAATGTATAATTTTTAGAATTAGTCAATCTTTCACATGGCTTTAGGTTCTTCTGTTACTTCCTTTTATAACACCCTGTTTATCATTTTATTTGTTATATTATAATAATTGATTAATTGTGCAATTTTTGTTATAGTGCCTTTCCTATTATGTTCTGAAGCTGGAACTAGGTTTTCTTCACTATGCTTTGCTTAATATTTAGCTTTGCTTAAAACATGGATGTGCTTGATAAAGATGCGGTTAATGAATCAAGGACTGAAAGATATACAGCCTGTTGCCTGCTTTGTGTAGCCATCAAGTTAAGAATGCTTGTTTTTTCCTTCTATCTTTAAATGGACCTATTTTTCAAATGTTTTTTAAGTACCTAAATAGCAACCTCAGTTTTGCTTGTTGGCCCATAAGTTCTAAAATATTTACTATTTGGGCCTTTAAGAAAAAAGTTTCCTGACTTTGATTTGGATCAGCTCTGTCCAGTAGAATAGTAGTGATGAAAATATTGCATATCTGTGATCTCCCGCAGGATAGCCACAGACCACATATGGCTACTGACCACGTGAAATTTGTCTAGTGTGACCAAGAAACTGAAAATTTTAGTTTTATTTCATTTTAACTAATTTAAATAATGCCATGTGGCTAGTGGTTCCTGTATTAGCAGCAGATCTAGTTATATGAAAGAATAGACCTCCTGTAAATAGAATAAATACTTACTTGGAGATCAAGCATATCTTTGGAAAAAATGAAAAATATTTGAAGTTAGTTTGGTCTTTCTGGCAAAAAAACTGAGTAAAAATATAAAGTAAATTATCACCATTCATTAAAACAACTATTATTATGACGATACGTTGAAAAAGGTAAAAATTAACTCATTTATTTTGACGGTTACATACTGAAAGGAACAATCCAAATGACAGCCCTGCCTTAGTTTAAAGCTAGGTTCTCTTTTCTGCTTATTATGGATCTTTGATAAGAAATACAATTGCTGAGAAGTCTGTTTTGCTTGCTGTTTGCTACGAGCATTGTGAGGCCTTTCCTGAATGTAACCCGCTGTGTAGTAAAATGGGTTGTAAACCTTCCTAAATGTAGTCTGATATGTAATGGAATGAGTGATTGTACATAAACTAACCGGCATTTCTCGCTTCTGTAAACCTGCTTGCTTAGCACATTCCTCACCTACCCTCCCCTCTTCCCCCTTCCCCCTTTTTCCTCCCGCCACAAGTAACGGACAAAGCCTTCCCGCCAAAGGACAGACAAAGGACGCCCAATCAGAGAACAACAAATGTCCTTACTTTAAAATCAACCAATCAGGCCCCTCATAATTTGAAACCTCCCCTGTGCTATTTGTCTCTGTCTATAAAAACGCTGTACCAACCCTGATCAAGGCCTCTTGCGTCACCGGCGACGAGTGCGCAGAGGACCAGGTTCGAACCTGCAATAAACGACCCTTGCCGCTTGGCTTTGACTTACGACTCTGGTGGACTTTTGTGGGAGGTTTTGGAACTTCGGGCATTACAATACAAACTCATTTAAAGTAAGTGGTGGTTCTACATTCTATGAACTGTGAATGAAAATAAATTTTGGATAAGGCAGATAATGTTAATGTTCTATCAACAAGTAAATGAAGGACATTGTTTTTATGAAGATTTTGAAGCTTCTCCTTGCTTTTTTTGAAAGGCACATCACTTACAAAGAAATTCTTGAAATACATAGAATCCTATTAAAGCAAAATGTTCTATAGCACAGCAGGAAAACATTAGAGCACATAAACAAGTAAAAACAGTGATACAATCTAACAGAATCCTCAAACAGCATTAAAATGGGTATTAAAGTGGTCTGAGAGGTAAAGATTCAATTTGTAAAGTGAAGTTTAAACACCCACATTCACATGTGATTTCAAGTCTTTAAGTTGAGAAGCACTTATAAGGAAATCTGAAATATGTGCTATTTAGCATTAAAATTGTTTGCTATTATCATAACATTTAAAGTAAGTTTAAAAATTTCAAAATTAGAGTATATTTCCTTTTCTTGCTTATACTCTTTTGTACATGTCTATGTATGAAACAATATCTCCCTGAGTAAAACTACTTTGGCTGCCCTCTTTTATTTCAAGTGATTTTATCATTAGGGAAAAATTTGAAATCATGGTGGACAAATAATCCCTTAATGCTTTTCTTGCCTAGCAAGTAATTTGTCAAAGCAATTCAGTTTCCAAATAGCGTACAAACTCAATAAGATAGTGAGCCAATGCATCTGTTCCTGTCTGTAGAGTATGCACAAATGCCTTTCATTTGGGGGGAAAATCCTAAAACTGAATTCTCTGAAAGGACAATTTAGCTCTAGTCACAAAACATCATTTATAATTTCTCTCTGATAAAACTTTAGAATTTTTTTAAAGTCCAGTTTTATTGACATACAGTTTACATGCAGCAATATCTACCCTTTATAAGTATACTGTTTACTGAATTTGACAAACATAGAAATTGTGTATTCACTACCCAAATTAACATGTGGGATATTTTCAGCACCCCAGAAAGTTCCCTTATACCTCTTTGTAGACAATCCCTTCCTTTTACCCACAGCCCATTGGCAAGAGATCAATCTATTTTCTGTTTCTATAGTTTTGTCTTTTCTAGAATGTCATGTAAATGGAACCATACAGAATGTAGTCTATCGTGTCTGGCATATTTCACTTAGTCACTCAGTGTAATGCTTTTGAAGTTCATCCATGTTGTTGCATGCGTGTGTAATTCACTGCTTGTTGTTAAGTATCCCATTGTATGAATATATCATAATATTTTTATCCATTCTGCTGGTGATGGACATTCAGCTACATGAATGAAGCAACTATTAACATTTGCTGTGTGGACATATGTTTTCATTTCTCTTGGGTAAATACCTATGAATGGAATTGTTGGGTCATATGGGAAGTGTATGTTTAACTTTATAAAAAACTACCAAACTGTTCTCCAAAATAACTGTGTCATTTGCCTTTGTATGAACAATTTTTAGAGCTCTAGTTGTTGTACGTGGTCTCTAACAGTATTATCAACCCTTTTAATTTAATCATTTGAATGTTTGTATAGTGGTATCTCCTTGTGCTTTTAATTAATATTTTCTAGATGATTAATGATGTTGAGTATTTTTACATACGGACATTGCCATTTGCACATCTTCCTTGGTGAAATAGGTGTTCAAATCTTTTGCCTTTCTATCTACTAAGCTTTTTGTGTAATTATGTACTCTGCATACGAGCTCTTTATCAGGTAGGAGCTTTGCAAATTTTGCTTGTTTTACCAATCTGTGTCCTATCTTTTCATTTCCTAATAGTGTCTTTTGAAGAGCAGACATTTTAAATTTTATGAAGTCCAATTTGTAAAATTTTCACTATGGTTCCAGTTTTTCATACCTAAGAAATCTTTCCTTAAAAGATCACAAATATTTTTTCCTATGTTTTCTTCTTGTGTTTTTTTTTTTTTACATTCAGGTCAAAGATCCATTTCAAGTAACTTCTTATATGTGATATGTGGTGAGGGTTAAGCTTTTTTGATATCCAATTGTTTGCAATGCTTGTTGAAAAAAGTATTTAAACCCATTGAATTGCTTTGGCCCCTTTGTCAAAAGTCAACTGACTGAACAGGTGTGGGTCGATTTCTGAACTCACTAGGTCTGCGTCATTCATCTATATAAGTATCTTTAAACAAATACCACCCTGCTGTTATTACTGTAGTTTTATAGTAAGCCTTATAAACTGTTACATTTTGTGTAAAGTGGATATTCGTATCCTTCATAAGCCCAAGCACCTCTGAAACAGCTGTGTACT
This sequence comes from Acinonyx jubatus, assembly GCF_027475565.1. NCBI lineage: Eukaryota > Metazoa > Chordata > Mammalia > Carnivora > Felidae > Acinonyx > Acinonyx jubatus. The sequence goes on along the minus strand of NC_069387.1, from coordinate 103,369,420 downwards.
ATAGTGTAGGTAGAGGCCTGCACTGATTTGAGATGAAAGAATTGCTATTCTTGGTTGTTACTTTAGGTGTTCTGTTTTCCTGTGTTCCACAGACAGGGGGTTTACTGAACTCACGGAATCCACAAATTCAGGGCATCCATGATCTTGCCTCTTGGAGAAAATGTATTTCTTTATTTTCACTCATCACTAACTGAAATTCAGTGTTCCCACAAATGTGGACAACAAACCTCAGGGGTACTGCAGTATCTGCACCTCTTGCCAATAGAAGGTACAGATATTTTCATGTCACATCGCTGTTATGGCCGATATCTTCAAATATTGTTTGATGAGGGAGCATAAGGAAAGTTGACAGTCTGCAAACCGCCCCCTCCCCCCCCCCCCACCCCAGGTGGGCTATGTGTGATATTCCTCCGGCACTCCTGGCTGCCTAAGAACAAAGGAAAGGGGAAAAACAAATGGCTACCTGATAGAAATCGTAGTCCTGCAAGAAGTCTCCCCTCCATGGTGATGTGGGAAACAAAGCCAGAAGGAAATGGCAGATAGAACTAAATTTCCTTATAACCTGCAGTCCACTGACTATACTTGAGGCTGGCAGAGTAAAATATTTCTCCAGGAACTCCCTACTGTCTTTAGTGCTAATGTTTTGCTAGAGGGAAAAACAACCCTAGCTTGACAGTAGGTAGGCCTCCAATATCCTGTGAGTCTTTAGCATATGAAAATCTCACTGGAAACTCGCCCAGGACTTCACCTCCCCCAGCTCCATAGTATATAACCAGTGTCTCTTCATGGTCCTGGGGCATGCCCATAGGTCCGTCCCTGTGCTTCAATAAAATCACCTTTTTGCACCAAATACTTATTTAAGAATTCTTTCTTGGTCTTCAGCTCGCCCCACAAACCCCACTATCACCCCAAAAACCTCATCATTGTTGACATTTATTGTTACTTAAAAATTATAGTTTTTAGAACTTCCACTTGACCTTGTTATTCTATGAGTTAATAAACACATATTACTAAATTATAATTTTAAAAAGTTCTTTCAGTAATGATCTCAATATAATTGGTTTCCTTTGTCATATTATGTATTTTACTACGTCTTTAAAAGAGAATGCTTGAGAAGGGGCCCAAAGACATTTCCAGATTGGCAAAGGGCTCCATGGCACAGAAATGGTGTAGATTTGCCTTCTGTATTCCTATTTCACAGACCTATTACTTGGGTTGTCTCCCATTTAAAGTGTCTTTATTGCTTCAGTTTAGAATATTGCTGTATTACCAGTCCTGCCTTATTTCATCTTATATTATATAAAAGTATAATATAACATAATATTATATACTATTTCACCTTATTAAGAAAGGTTCAATAAACCTTTATTAAACATGTGAGATTAGACAATGCTCCAGGTCAGAATCTGGAGATTCAAAGGTATATCACATGGTTCCTCCCTTTGAGGAACTTAGGTTGTACTAGGCAGATAATGAAGCAGGCATTGCAATTTACAATCTGTGTGCTCCAATGAGCACACATGGGAGTGACCTAGATGACGTTCTTACCCTTCACTTGGGTGGCGGTGGAGGTGTGGGCAGAATATCAGCAAATGTTTCCCACAGGAATTGACACACACATTATTCTCTGAGGAAACCTGGAGAATAAGAAAGCAGGAACTAGAATGTGAAGAGACTATTTCACACAGGAAATGTAAGCAAGCATCCAGTTCAACTCTGCCTGGAGCCCTGGGACAGAACAGCCAAGGGAAGAATTATGCATTGCCTACCCTTTTCTCCCTTAGGATGTGTCAAGGAAGACAATCATTTTCACAATGTAGAAGCCAAAGCAGCTTCCCACTCTTGATTGGAATATTCAGCTTGTGTGTCTATTTGACAGGCAAAAGTTCTTTCTCTCAGGTCCTTTTCCCCCCAGAAGCTGTCAAGTGCTGAGCCCTTGGCCAATGGAGCCCTTTTTGCAAGGACCCCTCCCTATTTCCTGTGCCTTCTACAGTGTGTCCTCCCCAGGCTGTCTTAGTGTGCCTCCCAAGTTTTAGCCAGTTTCCTTCAGTCCTAGACAGGTAGGTGGCACTGAGACAGAATGGGCAAAGGGTAGAGACACCTGACACTAGACTCATAGCCCAGAGGACCCCAGTCTAGAGCAGCCAGGTCCTCTCCCATCCTGGATTGAATGAGTCATTCATTACATCTTAAACAGAGATTGTTACTAAGAGACATTCCTATTTAAACTGTCCTCAAGCATTTTCTCAAGCCGGGCAGCATCAGGGGCTGCTTAGCTAATTAGGGACTAATTGACTCTTTAGCACAGTTCTCAGCTGTGACAGAGTGTTTCCTGCCTCTTTCTGCCAGGGTACTGGGACCATTCCCTGTGATGGGCTCCATTTTCACCTAATCAGGGTCTAAATGGAGCAATTTCCAGCCTCATATCCTTGATATTCTCAAGGATAGGAATGTAGATGTAAAATCTTTATATGTATATTTTTTTAAATGTTTATTTATTTTTGAGAGAGAGCGTGAGCAGAGGAGGGGCAGGGAAAGAGGGAGGCACAGAATCCTAGGCTCTGAGCTGTAGGCCCAGAGCCTGACTTGGGGCTAGAACTCACAAACTGCAAGATCATGACCTGAGCTGAAGTTGGTGCTTAATTAACTGACTGAGCCACCCAGACGTCCCCCAAATCTTTATATTTTTGAGGGCTTCTGTTTAGTCTGGGGAAATGCTGCATTTTTCTTAGTTATCATTATGGGAACCTTTGAGAGGTTTCCGCTTCCAATTACTTGAGGTGACATTACACTTTCTGAAGAAGAGGATGGTGCACTTTCTTGCTCAGTGTAGGAGAGGTTTTTGCTTTTTCCTTGTTTGGTAGGCATTTTTAATTATGACCATAAAATTTCATGACTTCACTTACCTGGCATTAGTCTTTTCTGTCAGAGGATAGGCCAGTTTTATCCCATGGAGGATCAGTGTATTCATTTCCTCCCTTTCCTCCACAGCATCTTCTGAACATGTTCACTGCTAGGCATAGGACAAACAGTAAAAATGATATATTTTCTGCCCCTCCAGATTAAGTAGAGGAATACAAACATTTTAAAAGTAAATGTCATAAAGTCATATACATCTGGTCAGAGTATAGCTGGGACATAATAAAAAAAGATAGTGATTTATATGTGGAGGCAGGATCATAAATATTGAAGGATGACTTAGGAAAAGTGTTGACTGGAAGAGAAAGGGATGTTAGCCTTCCTGGAAGAGGGATCGGTGAGAGGAGTCCAGACAGAGGCAACACTTGAGATGTTGTTGGAGTCACAAAAAGTCCGGATACCTTGAAACTGTGGTTGAATGGAGTTTGGCAGAATATTATATTGATGAAGTAACCAGGAAAAGCATCATGGAAGATTTTGATGCCATGCTAAAGAGTTTGGATTTTCCTTTAATACAATGGGAAGGCCACAGAAGAGTTACAGGCAGGGATAGGAGTTTAAACACCAAGAAAACCAGGAGGGCAGTTATGAGGCCCTGAACTTAGTAGCAGCAGGACTGGAGAGGAGAAGCAGTGTAGAGAAGTAGAAGAGGATGCATGAAAATGACTTAATGTCCAAATGGATTGGAAGGAGAGAGAAGTCTAGGGTGATTTTGGTTTTCAGCTGCAAGTTTCCTTCACTGAAAAGCAGTATCAGAGGAAAAGTGGGTTTGACAGGAAAGTTTTAATTTTAGACATGTTGATTTTGAGGTGGGGAACGGCAATGTCCATTAGGCAGTTGGGTAAACGTGGCCAAAAGCTCAGGAGAGAGATTCAGGAGAGAGAGCTAGCCTAGAAATTAAGATCTGAGTGAGCATCATCAGATACAAGCAGTTTTGGAAGCCATAACCATGTTTCTTTGAAAGTGTGTAGATTGAAAAAGGTCCAAGGTCAGAGTCCTCAAAGGGAAAACAACAACAACAACAACAAAAAACCCCTAATACTTAAAGAACAAATAGAGAATAGTCTTCAAAGAATGGGGGAGAGAATAAATAGTGGAAGGAGAAAACTCTAGAGAAGCTGTTGGTTTCTAGGAAGGAAGGTCTTGGAGGTCAGAAGTTCCCTCCACCTCCCTGAATCTTACAGCTCATTACTCTCTGTATTGGCTTTATCTCTTCTCTCTCAGGATCTTTTCCTCTGCTCATTCATAGTTTCTAACTCTTATAATTTTGGCCTCACGTGGTCAAACATTGCCTCCAGAATCTCTTTATACATCATGACCTATTAGCTCCTATGCCAAAATGCCAAAGTGTTTTTTATTTCACATTCCTGAGAAAAAGAGAATCTGATAGGTCTGACTCTTCTTTTTAAGCCAGGTCACATCAGGGATCTAAGCTGCCTTGACCAGGTGTGTACTTCCACTCCTATCACCTGTGGTCTTTGATATAAAATATGGCTGCCCAGTCTCACCCCTTCGGCTGAAGATATGGGGTGATAAGTAAAAAAAAAAAAAAATGTCAGGTTGAATGGCATCTGTAGTTTAAGAAAGTTTAAATAAAGGTGGTAGTTTTCCACAATGGCAGATACCATAGCATGATCAAGAAAGAATCCTTTGATGGGGTAACTTGGTGGCTTAGTCAGTTGGGCAACTGACTCTGGCTCAGGTCACGATCTCACGGTTCGTGGGTTTGAGCCCTGTGTCTGGCTCTGTGCTGACAGTTTGGTCAGAACTTAGAGCCTGCTTCAGATTCTGTGTCTCCTTCTCTCTCTGCCCCTCCCGCTTGTGCTCTGTCTCTGTCTCTCAAAGATAAATAAATGTCAAAAAAAAAAAAAGAGTCCTTTGGATCTGATGATATGGATGCCAGCTAGGCACTGGCCAGTTGCTGGGATGGTGGAGAGGCCTCTGGCTGCTGTGAGTTGGTAATAAATGAAGGCATAACGTGGAGACATGGAGTTGTGGCTTCCCATCAACAAGGATCTTAACCTCAAACTTTGTAATATAAAGGCAAGGAAGGGGAGGGTGATGATATTGATACAAGACACAGAGTCTAGTGGTAGTTGTCCTTGTTTTCCTCTTCTCAAACATATATTTTATTGTTTTAGGTATTTGCCCTTGTTCTGGAGTAGAACAGTGGGTCTGGATTTATGGGCACAGAGAAAAGAACTACCCTTAGAAAAAGAAAGGATCTCTTTATTTTTTATTATTTTTATTTTAGAAAATAATCTCTATTTTTTTAAATTTTTTAATCTTTATTTATTTTAGAGACAGAGCACAAGCAGGGGAGAGGCAGAGAGAGGAGGAGACACAGAATCCAAAGCAGGCTCCAGGCTCTGAGCTGTCAGCATGGAGCCGGACATGGGGCTCGAACCCATGAAGATCACGAGAACTCACGAGATCATGACCTGAGCTGAAGTCAGTTGTTTACTAAATGAGCCACCCAGGCGCCCCTAGAACAGATCTCTTTAAAATTTTTTTTAATGTTTATTCATTTTTGAGAGACAGAGAGAGACAGAGAGTGAGCGGGGGAGGGGCAGAGAGAAAGAGTGGAAGACACAGCTTCCAGGCTCTGAGCTGTCAGCACAGAGCCTGATGCGAGGCTTGAGCTCACAAGCTGTGAGATCATGACCTGAGCCAAAGTCAGATACCCAACTGACTGAACCACCCAGACACCCCTAGAAAGGATCTCTTTAAATGAGACTGTGGGAAGAAGGGCAGGAGAAGCATTGTGGGTGATTTGTAGGAAATGTAAAAGGTTGGCAAAGGGCATTGAAGTCTACTCTGCAAAGTCTCTGTGTCTTCACTCCTGCTCATCTCATGTCCTCCCTATGAGGTAATTGATAATCTAATGTTCCTGCAGATACTGAGATCTCCCTAAGGGATCCCACAGAAAATCAAAGGTAGGGTAACTGTCCTAGTCCTTTTAAGACTGAGTAGGCTCTGCTGTTGAGTGCAGCTCACCAGGGAAAGCCAGGCTACTGGCAGACCTGCTTCACAGCACAGCTTGTCCTGGAATGATCCGTGATGTTGTTTACTGGGGTTTCTGCCAGCTCTGCCAGCAGGCTGGGGCAGTCCACCCAGTCCACCCAGTCACCTAGTCGTGACTATGGTGACAGGGCCACTTAAAAGATATCTTAGCAATCATCAACTCTAACTCATAACATAAATAAGGGAACAGACATGGAGAGGTGAAGTGACTTGCACAGGGTCATATACCTTGTGCCAAAACCAAGAACAGAACAGGCTTTCTAATTCAAGGCCCAATGGTATTTACTTATTAAAAAAATTTTTTTTGAGTCTAATCATTCTCCTACTGTTTTTTGTTTTTTGTTTTGTTTTTTTTTTTTAACATCCTGCCTATATCCATTATATTCTCATAACCAGGGTCTTGCCTTTGAGTTAGAATGACAAGCCAGTATCCAAATCTGTCAGATTCCGGTCTGCATTGGGTTATCCTGGCATAAGACCTCTACTGGGCAATCAGAACATAGGATCTAAAGCAAACCTTATTTATCCAACACAGCCTTTATACACTTCTTAACTAAATGAATAAACCCTTGTAGTGGCTAAAGTTTATAGTCATGAGATTCCTCCCTGTCCCTGGAGAAAGGGAGCAGGAATATAATGAAACAGTACTGATCTTGGGGGTCAGGAAACCTGGGTCACCTTGGGGAAATCATTTACATGTCTTTGAATTCCACTGTAGAGTGGGGATGTTTTATTTACAATGATACAGGTATGCTAATATACTGTGGAAACTTAGAGGAAGGAAAAATTAAGCCTGCTAAAGTCACTTGGGGGAAGAGCGCCAAAGAAAGTGACATTTGAGATGGGTCGTGAAATGTGAGTACAGCTCACTTGACATGAGGTAATTAGCATACACAGAAAGTCACCATCAGAGGCCTCTTTTGGCCTTGGTTTGAATTGCCAAAAACTTGGAACTACATGCCTTCACCTTGTCACCTGGACAAGACACATGTACCTCCAATCAGCTAGTCCCATCATGCTCTTACATCTATACTGCTGTGTTCTTCCTCCTTCCCACTCATTCTCCCACCATTGCTGTCGTTTTCTATTGAGGCCTTCTGGAAATCCTTCTTTAGAGAAAACCAACTACCCTATGCCATCTTTTTCACCATATACTACCTTCCCCTAAGCTTATTAACATTTATCTATTGTCACTTGATGTTATTTTCCTAGATAAATTCTCTGAATAAATTTTTCCCCACCAGTACTCTTCTCTCTCTAGATATTCTTCCTCAGTAACCACTGGAATGCTCAACTTAGACAACCATGTATGGATCTTGAGCTCTAACTTTCCTATGGGTTCTAGATTGTATATTGGCTATATGTATCCTTTGGGTGTTGCACAGACATAGCATACCCGGAATTGAATAATAATCATCTTAATTCTCAGGCAACCCTAGACTTTCTTCCCTAGTAAATGGCTGTACTACTCAGCTAGCCACCCAAACTAGAAATCTGGGGGGAGGTAAAGGGTGAGTATCCTAGACTTCATTCTCTCCCTCACCTAAAATACACAATGAGTAACCAAGTCATGATAATTTTACCTCATTGAATTACTATTATTTTCTATTCCATTTCTACTTTCTGCCTTAATTCAGGCATTATCGGTTTTCATTTAGGTTTCTGAAATGGGCTCCTAACTGCTGTCCCAGCCTTTAGCCTGATTCTACTTCAATCTATCCTCTAGTCTATAACTAGAGTGGTTTTTCTAAAATAGAAATATCATCATATCACTCTCTTCTTAAACTCCCTCAATGAATCCTTATGCCGTGAGAGGAAATGTACCTCTTTAGCCTGGCATTCAAGGTCTTCTATATCTAGGATCCTGTCACCCTCTTTGGTCTTATCTCCATACTCACCATTCACATTGATCTACTTTCAGGCCCCTATGGAGTCATGCTGTCTCATGTTTTTGAAATAATTATTGCTAATCCTTATTGAAAGGGTACTATTTATAAAGATCTCTATTAATTGATCTATTCCTTCTCACAACCCCAAGTGGTCAGTTACTGTTTTTCCCCCAGTTGACAGATGGAAAAAAATGAGGCACAAATCAGTTAAGCACCCTAACCAAGGTCACAGCTAGTGAGGGACACAACTAGAATTTGAACTCAGTCTCTCTCTAGAATCCATTCTTTTAACTACTATATATAGCACTACCACACTGCCCCTACTTCGGGAAGACCTTTCTTTTTTCACTTTGCTTACCTCACACTCCTCATTCATTTAAAAAAAAAAATTTTTAACGTTTATTCATTTTTGAGACAGAGAGAGACAGAGCATGAACGGGGGAGGGGCAGAGAGAGAGGGAGACACAGAATCAGAAACAGGCTCCAGGCTCTGAGCCATCAGCCCAGAGCCCGACGCGGGGCTCGGACTCACGGACCGCGAGATCGTGACCTGAGCTGAAGTCAGACGCTTAACCGACTGCGCCACCCAGGCGCCCCACTCCTCATTCATTTAATCTGGCTTCTCCTCCTATCAAAATGATGAAAAATCTCTCACAAAAAATATCAATGAACTCCAAAGGGAATTTTTCCATTCTCTTTTTACTTGATCTCTCAAAATTCAGCCATTGGTCACTCCATAGGTCCTGAAATATCTTCTGTGGTTCATGTGATGATATATTCTTCGTCTGATTTATCTCTGAATATGCTTTCTTAGCCTCCTTTGTTGCTCATTCTTTATAGAATCTTCATACTGGGGTCATTAAAACTCAGTCCTAGCTTCCCCATATTTTTCTCCCTGTGCTGTTTGCACTGAGTAGTCTCATCCATGTCCTAGCTTTAATTTCCATCTATATGTTGATGACTTCTTATATTCATGCTTCTCTTTGTTCTCTACAGACCCTTACAGACCAATGCTTCTTTAACACTGCCTGAACTTCTCAAATTACTCTATACTCAATATATTCAAAATGGAATTGTCAGTTTTCTCCCAAATATTACTCTTCAGTGTACCTTAGCACCACCTTTCATCTAGTCAGATGGTCTAGACAACTGTTACAGCCCATCAACCAAAGAGCATAGGAAAAAAACCTGTAGTCCAAGTTAGATTTATTTCACTTACTGCAGCCGAGGGAATGCACTCCAGAGGAATTGTAGGTTGACTCTGTAGAGTTTTTAGAGCTTCTTATAGGATTTAGGCCTGTATTGTATGGTTATAGACAGGATTGAAAACCACGGGGTCCAGTTTTGAATTGGAGGTTGTAAAAAAAGCTAGGGAAATTCAATTACTGGTTTTGCTTTTTTTTTTTTTTTTAAATTGGGGGCAGGATCATTAAAGTGGGCTGAGGGTGGTCACTGATGAAGAAGTAGCTGTTAGTTACGTATGAGAAGAGAGGTGTTTGAGAAGGGCCTTGTCTCTTGTTCTAGACATGCCACTGAGTGAATATTGTCCATAATTGTCATTTATTTTATATTTTAGCATCTCCGAGTTTTAGCTAGATAATTTTGGGGAAAGTGAATTGAACTCTCAGCTTTAATTTTCCAGTATAAAACATAAAGGAATTATCTATTATTCTTTCAGATAGAAAATTCAAAATTACCTTACATATAATTTTAGTTGCACACCTATTTTCCTTCACTTTAATACTGAACATTTTCTAAGAAAAATCCCCATATATTATGCTAGCCATTTACAAAAAGAGTTCCATCTGATTGGCAGACTATGATACCTACCCACTGAGAGGCAGAGCAACCAAAAGATCATCAATTGCTTGAGGTCTACAGGGTTATGCATCCACCAATATCTTACTCTACTCAAGAGGAAATGAAAAAATGGAAGACCAACACAGAAGACCCTCAAGTGATCAAACGGTAAGACAGTAGCTGCAGTGATTAAGAGGTTAGAGTCACAAGCCAGAATGCCTGGATTTGAATCCTGACTTCACCATACCATGGCTTTCTTCCTGCCTCCTCCTACATGGAGCAAGTGGCTTGACCTCTGTTTCTGAATTTCGTCTTTAGTAAAGCAGCAGAAATAATATAGTCCCTTCCTCTTAGGATTATTGTGAGGACTGAATAAGTTAATAAAGTGCTTAGAACAGCACCTAGTGTGACACAGGCACTCAATAAATATTTACTTGGCATTATTATTATAACCCATCATGTCGTTTTGGAGTTTAAAAAACCTTTTAAAAATTGAGTAGTTGCCAAGGACACTCTGTATGAATGGTATGTACGTGTGTAAGAGAAATATAATGTTGGAGTCACCTCCAAAACTTTTTAAACAGATCTGGCCACTCAAGAAGACTCCTTCACAGAGAGCTGCTCAGATGCCAGCACATTTGAGAATAGTGAGTCTGGAATTATGTTAACATATTGGAACCTTCCATGGAGACTGGGATGGTGAAAGAGCAATTTGAATAGTAGACTTTCAAAACTGTCAAAGAAATTGATGATGTATTCCTGCTTGCCAGGAAGGGGCTTATGCAACACCTTTGGACTGAATATGAGGCCAATAAAAATGGAACTTCTGGGGAGATTCAATGAAATCTATAACTGAAGTGGCCCCATTCTTCTCTTCCTGTCAAGCTGGCCATTTTGACATCTATTAACTAATACATGTAAGTGGGGTAAATATTTTTTTGATTATGACATCTGTTTAAGTTGGCCTTATGTGTCTAGTCATACTTTCAGTTAAACTATATGCTGTTAGCATTTACTAGATTAGAATTGTTTTTTGGGGGCATAGAAAAAGTTTGCAACAAAGATTAAATTATAGGTTATTTTTTATAATCATATGGAGTATATAAAAAGTTCTTTGCATTTATTTTTACATTTTGTGATTGGCCATTTGGGCATTTTTGGAGCGTATGTTTGAATTAAGTTTATTGGCACATTTATATAGAAGACTTGTTATCTCAATTGATTTCTGTCAAGTCATTAGTAGATTGCCTACATTTCCTTGTAGTTTATGTAAAAATATATAGGCTGAGACTATTCAAGAAGTTAGAAACAACCTAAAGGTCTAACAATAAAATAATGGGTAAACAGAATATATCTCATTAGGATGGACTTTTATGAAGTCATTAAAATGCTCATTTGAAGGCAGTGTAGAGTCATGGGAAAATGTTTCCTATATAATATTAAGTAAAAGAGGCAAAATACAGAAGGCTATGTTGACTGTTAAGGCAAATACAAACAATGCATGCATTTGGACCAACCGAAAATAACTACTTGCTAGTGGGAATATAAGTAATTTAAATGTATTTCTTCACTTTTTTTTTTTTAACAAAAAAAGAAAATGTAAAGAGCTTTACATGGCATGACCAAATTATTCAAGGGCCAAATTCCTCACTCATTTTTCATGGATTTGTAAAAATGACAGCTTGTATGTTAAGGAGATTTGAACTTCAGCCCAAGAACCTGACTTGTTTGCCTCGATAGATTTACTGTATCTTGACTTTCTTCATAAATTCTGTGCAAATTCCAATGCCAGGTGGTTTGCTATCTTTATTAATATGAAAAGATCTCATGGGTGAAAAGATACCATAATCAGAGATAAACAGGAGAAGCACAGCATATGGTGTAGAAAGTCCACCAAAAGATATGAAGGCCTTTTGAAAAGTTGTTCATAATTGCTATATATATTTTTTAGAAGTTAGAGTTTTCTGGGAGATATCTAGATAATACAGAACATTTTCACATTATTAAAATTTACTTCCACATTAAATCCTTTACATTATAATTAAAAAATATTGCCATAGTCAATTGTGAGAAATGGTTGGGAAAAAAACCCACCATTCAAACCCAAAATTTATTAACAAGTCCTCTTGGAGTAATGCCTGTTAAATAAAGAATGTCAGCTGAAGGTAGAGGGGGTTTGTGAGATTCTGGTTTCCCTTGCATTTATTCCTTGGCAGTGACTGAAGAAGGGGGGATCTAACCTTCTTAGATACAGACTTCTTGAGCATAAGCCAAGATGTTGGTCCATTTAGGGTGAAGCTGTTGCATACCCTTAGGATTTGCATGCTCCCCAACCTGGGAATGGAATGCAGCAGACACTAACAAAGCCTGGCAGGGTCTTCCATATTCTTGGGCATAAAACCATCCCAGAAGAACCATTTTAAGACTGACTTCTCAAATGTGAAACACTTGGGAATCTCCTTAAAATACCCATTCTAATTGAGTAGGTTTGGGATAGGGACTGAGGTCCTGCATTTTAACAAGCTGCCAGGTGATGTTGATGCCGTTGGTCCATGGATTGTATTTTTGAGTAGTAAGCTCTAAACTCAGTTTACTTGATAAAAATAAGTGATGCGGGACATTTCCTGCTTAATCTTTGCTTCCCATATATTAATCTGTAACTGGAAACTAATCCTTGGACAAGGAAGTATGCCATTGGAGTGGACTCCAATTTTTATCACTCCAGTGTCCAGAAACAGAAGTATTGGTAGCTAAGAAATACATCATGTACCTCTTATGTTGAAGTCTTATGCACTGTTCTGTGCTCACCAGCTTTTGGAATGTTATGCCTTAACATTATGATGTGTAGACATCTGTATGGTTGACTACTTTTGAAATTTTGCTTTGGAATTTTCAAAGTTATTTATAAAAGATGTCTTTATAAAACCCCTTCTCTGGGTGACTCAGTCAGTTGAGCGTCCAACTCTTGATTTAGGCTCAGGTCATGATCTCATGGTTTGTAAGTTGAGTTCTGCATCTGGCTCTGCACTGCTAGTGCGGAGCCTGCTTGTGATTCTTTCTCTCATCTCTGTCTATCCTTCCTCTGTTGCTCTGTCTCCAAAATAAAAAAAAAAGAAACATTAGACTGAGGAATTAAGATGGCGGAGAAGTACGGGGACTGGGATTTCCCTCGTCCCTCAAACACAGCTGTATTGAGATCAGAATACTGAGTGTTCCAAACCCAGGAAATCCATTTGTGGAGTGACAGAAAAATCTCCACAGGCGGATGGAGACAGCTTGGTGGGACAGAGGTACATGTATGCAAACTGGGAGAGGTAAAATATCATGGGCACAGAGGGGAGGGATCCCCTTCTGTAGAGAGACAAAAGGGAGAGAAAGAAAAGCTGTAGATTGTGGTATTTTGTTAAGATCAGAGAAAAACCTCTCTGGACCATGGACTGGGGAATGAGAAATATGGAGAGTGCCAGTCTCTACTTTGTAAACAGCCTTAGCAGTGGAAGATCGGAGTCTTTTCTTTTTTCTTTTCCCTTCTCTTTTTTTCTTTCCTTTCCTTTCTTTCATTTTTTAAATGCTTATTTATTTTGGAGAGAGAAAGAGAGAGAGACAGAGAAAGAACGAGTGGGGGAGGGGAAAAGAGAGAAGGGGACAGAGGATCTGAAGCAGGCTCTGCACTGACAGCCCAATGTAGGGTTTGAACTCACAAAATGTGAGATCATGACTTGAACCGAAGTCAGACACTTAACTAACTGAGCCACCCAGGTGCCCACTAAAGATCAGAGTTTTCAAAAAAGTGATTTTCTCCAAACTGGGGGTGGTGGTAGGCACACACCTGGTGGGGAGGGGAGCCAGCCCTGGGGCTCATGGTGATCTCAGGGGCGCACTGGAAGAGAATAGTCCCCTTCCTTGAGTACTGTGGGTAAAGGGTATATTGCTTCCCAAGGATAAAAGACCCTACAGGTGCCAGCCATATCAGCAGGGTAGAGTGGTGCTACCCCAGAACTGGGTCCATGTGGTTCAGGATCCTTTAAGACGTCAGGTTTTGAATTCTAGCTCAGTGCCTAGGAGGCGTGGGAGACTGTGGAGCAAGGCAAGCTGACTGCTTGTGCTACTCTGTAAAGGCTGCCTGAACAGCATAGTCTGAGACACTTGGTCCAGGGAGAAGAGACTGAGATGTCCCCATATATCTCCCCATCACCAACATGGTGGAGAGTCCGCAAACAAGATAGCAGCCCCCAGTGGAGGTGGGACCTACTTACACCAAACCCTGCCCCTCCATGCCTGGCAACTGCTTATCTACTAGAGCAGGACTGACACTATAAGAACCAGAGGGCCTCTCCTCCAGACCAGCACAGCCACAGGTCCCAGGCACAAACAGACAACTGTCCTGTGGTTTTGTATATTAGTCTGTTGCTCTTTTTTTTCTTCCTCTCTCTTCTCTTTTCTTTCCTTCTCTTTTATTTTTCTACCTTCTTCTTTTTTTTCCTTTGGAAAAAAAGTTTCTGATTTGATTTTTGGTCAATTCTTATTATGTATATATGTATTAATATATACATTTATATATATATATATATATTAATTTCCTTTCGTTCTCTGTTTAATCAGGCATTTTTACTCTATTCTTTTTATACCTTTTCTATATTTTCTTCTTTGTTTTCCTTTCTCTCTCTCTGGATTAAGCCTTATAGTTTCTTTGATTCTTTGCTTGGTCTTTTTTTCATCCCTTTCATTTTCCTCTTTCTTTGGGATCAGGTCCACTGCCCTTTCCTTTCTTCTGGGGTTACTTCAATGAACAAATGAAAGTACACCTGGTGGAAGGTATAAATAATTCACCACCACAAGTAAGGAGGAGCTTTGTAGAAGACTGACCAGTGGATAGAGCAGCCAAATACACAAGAACAGAGTACACACAACACACTCCAAAATCACTTCCTGAAGTGCCAGGCCCTAGACAGTGTATGACCCCTTTTTAATATAGTAGTTTTTGCAGGTGCAGGACACATAACAAGCTATTAAAACACATCAAAGACAGAAACCTAGGCAAAATGATGAAATAGAAGAATTCTCCTCAAAAGAAATTCCAGGAAGAAATGACAGCCAGAGAATTGCTCAAAACAGATATAAACAATATATCTGAACAAGAATTTAGAATAACAGTCATAAGACTAATAGCTGGGATTGAAAAAAAGCATAGAAGACGCAGAGAATATATTGCTGTAGAGATCAAAGACCTAGCAAACAGTCATGATGAATTAAGAAATGCTATAAATGAGATGCAAAATAAACTAGATGCAGTGACAGTGAGGATGAAAGAAGCAGAGGAGAGACTAGGTGAAATACATGATAAAATTATGGAAAATGATGAAGCTGAAACAAAGAGGGAAAGGAAATTACTAGACCACAAGGGTCTAAGTGATTCAATGAAATGAAATAATATTGGTTATCACAGGAGTTCCAGAAAAAAGAAGAAGAGAGAGAAAGCTGCAGAAGGTTTATTTGAACAAATTAGAGCTGAGAACTTCCCTAATCTGGGGAAGGAAACAGGAATCCAAGTCCAAGAGGCACAGAGAACTCCCTTCAAAATCAACAAAAACAGGTCAACACCATGATATATCATAGTAAAAGTGGCAAAATACAAAGATAAAGAGAGAATTCTGAAAGCAGCTAGGGACAAATGGGCCTTAACCTACAAGAGTAGACTCAGAAGGGTGGTAGGAGATCTGTCCACTGAAACTTGGCAGGACAGAAGGGAGAGACAGGAAATATTCAATGTGCTGAATAGGAAAAATATGCAGCCAAGAATCCTTTATCCAGCAAGGCTGTCATTAAGAATAGGAGGAGAGATAAAGGCTTTCCCAAACAAAAACTAAAGGAGTTCATGACCACTAAACCAGCCCTGCAGGAGATTCTAAGGGGGACTCTGTGAGTAGAGGGCAGCAAAGACTACAAAGGACCAGAGTCACCACCATAGGCACGAAACCTACAGATAACACAATGACACTAAATCCATATCTTTCAATAATCACTCTGAATATAAATGGATTAAATGCCCCAATCAATAGACATAGGGTATCAGAATGGATAAAAAACCCAAGTTCCATCTATATGCTGTTTACAAGAGATTCATTTTAGACCTGAGAACCCTTTCAGATTGAAAGTGAGGGAATGGAGAACCATCTATCATGCTTCTGGAAACCAAAAGAAAGCTGGAATACCATACTTACATCAAACTAGATTTTAAACTAAAGGTTTTAACAAGAGATGGAGAAGGGCATTATATCATAATTATGGGGTCTATCCATCAAGAAGAGCGAAAAATTATAAATGTTTATGACTCCAACGTGAAACACCCAAATATATAAATCAATTAATCACAAACAAATAAATGTATAGATAATAATACTGTGATTTTAGGGGGTTTAATACTCCACTTACAACTATGGACAGATCATCTAGGTAGAAAATCAATAAGGAAATGTCTCTGAATGACACATTGGACAGGATGGACTTAACAGATATATTCAGAACTTTTCATCCAAAAGCAGCAGAATACATATTCTTCTTGCATGCACATGGAACATTCTCCAAAACAGATCACATACTGGGTCACAAAACAGTCCTCAGCAAATGTAAAAGGAATGAGATCATACCATGCATATTTTCAGATCACAACTCTATGAAACTTGAAATCAATCAGAAGAAAAAAATTGGAAAGCCCACAAATGCATGGAGGTTAAAGAACATCCTACTAAAGAATGAATGGGTCAACTAGGAAATATAAGAAGAAATTAAAAAATTTATGGAAGC
Organism: Acinonyx jubatus; assembly: GCF_027475565.1. Classification (NCBI taxonomy): domain Eukaryota; kingdom Metazoa; phylum Chordata; class Mammalia; order Carnivora; family Felidae; genus Acinonyx; species Acinonyx jubatus. Next base: position 103,352,984 of record NC_069387.1, on the reverse strand, counting down.
AAATGAAAATTAAAACATGACAGTCCAAACCCTATGGGATGCAGCAAAGGTAGTCCTAAGAGGAAAATACATTGTAATTCAGGCCTATCTCAAGAAGCAAGAAAGGTCCCAAAACATAACCTCATATCTAAAGGAAGAAGAAAGGCAGCAGCAAAGAAAGCCCAAAGTCAGCAGAAGAGAAAAATAAAGATTAGAGCAGAAATAAACAGTATAGAATCCAAACAAACAAACAAACAAAACAAACAAACAGCATAACAGATCAATGAATCTAAGAGCTGGTTTTTTGAAAGAATAAACAAAATTAACAACCCCCTACCCAGACTTCTCAAAATAGAAACAGAAGGAAAGCTTACAGACTCATTCTATGAAGCCAGCATTACCTTGATTCCCAAACCAGACAAAGACCCCACTAAAATGGAGAATTACAGGCCAATATCCCTGATGAACACAGATGCAAAAATTTTCAACAAGATACTAGCAAATCGAATTTAACAGTATGTTAAAAGAATTATTCACCATGTCAAGTGGGATTCATTCCTGGGCTGTAGGGCTGGTTCAATGTTTGCATATCAATCAACATGATACATCACATTAAGGGAAGAAAGGATAAGAAGCATATGACCCTGTCAATAGATGCATAAAAAGCACTTGACAAAATTTAGCACCCTTTCTTAATAAAAACTCTCAAGAAAGTTGGGATAGAAGGAACATACCTTAACATCATAAAAGCCATACATGAAAGGTCCACAGCTAATATCATACTCAATGGGGAAAAACCGAGAGCTTTCCCTCTGAGATCGGGAACATGACAGGAATGTTCACTCTCACCACTGTTGTTTAACATAGTATTGGAAGTCCTAGCCTCAGCAATCAGACAACAAAACAAAATGAAAGGCATCCAAATTGGCAAAGAGGTCAAACTTTCACTCTTTGCAGATGACATGATATTCTACATGGAAAAACCCAAAAGATTCCACCAAAAAACTGCTAGAACTGATCCATGAATTCAGCAAAGTTGCAAGATACAAAATCAATGTACAGAAATTGGTTGCATTTCTATACACCACTAATGAAGCAACAGAAAGACATACCAAGGAATTTATCCCATTAACAATTGCACCAAGAACCATAAAATACCTAGGAATAAACCCAACCAAAGAGGTAAGAGATCTGTACGCTGAAAACTAGAGAATCTTATGAAAGAAACTGAAGACACAAAAAAATGGAAAAACACTCCATGCTCTTAGAAAAACAAATACTATTAAAATGTTGATACTACCCAAAGCATTCTACACATTTAATGCAATCCCAATCAAAATAGCACCAGCACTCTTCACAGAGCTAGAACAAACAATCCTAAAAATTTGTATGGAACCAGAAAAGACCCCGAATAGCCAAAGTAATGTTGAAAAAGAAAACCAAAGCTGGAGGCATCACAATCCTGGACTGTAGCCTGTATCACAAAGCTGTGATCATCAAGACAGTATTGTATTGGCACAAAAACAGACACAAAGACCAATGGAATAGAATAGAGAAGCCATAAATGGACCCACAAATGTATGGCCAATTAATCTTCAACAAAGCAGGAAAGAGTATCCAATGGAAAAAAGACAGTCTGTAGCAAATGGTGCTGAGAGAACTGGACAGCAACATGCAGAAGAATGAAAAGAGACAACTTTCTTACGCTATACACAAAAATAAATTCAAAATGAATGAAAGACTGAAATGTGAGACAGGAAATGATCAAAATCCCACAGGCAAAAACAGGCAGCAACCTCTCTGACCTTGGCCTCAGAAACTTCTTACTTAACATGTCTCCAAAGGCAAGGGAAACAAAAGCAAAAATGAACTATTGGGACCTCATCAAGATAAAAAGCTTCTGCACAGCAAAGGAAACAATCAACAAAACTAAAAGATGGAATGGGAGAAGATATTTGCAAATGACATACTGGATAAAGGGTTCGTATCAAAAATCTATAGAGAAGTTACCAAACTCAACACCCCAAAAACAAATGATACAGTGAAGAAATGGGCAGAAGACATGAATAGATACTTTTCCAAAGAAGACATCCAGATGGCCAACAGAAACATGAAAAGATGCTCAACATCACTCATCATCAGGGAAATACATATCAAAACTACATTGAGATACCACCTCATATCAGTCAGAGTGGCAAAAATGAACAACTCAGGCAACAACAGATGTTGGTGAGGATGTGGAAAAAGGGAATCCCTGTTGCAATGCAAACTGGTGCAGCCACTCTGGAAAACAGTGTAGAGGTTCCTCAGAAAATTAAAAATAGAATTACCCTACAACCCAGCAATAGCACTGCTAGGAATTTACCCAAGGATACAGCAGTGCTAATTCGAAGGGGCACAGGCACCCCGATGTTAATGGCAGCACTATCAATTATAGCCAAATTACGGAAAGAGCACAAATGTCCATTGACTGATGAACAGATAAAGAAGATATCGTATATATACACAATGGAATACTATTCAGTGATGAAAATGAATGAAATCTTGCCATTTGCAAAAATGTGGATGGACTGGAGGGTATTATACTAAGTGAAATAAGTCAGTCAGATAAAGACATATATCATATATATATGATCATATATCATGTGATTCACTCATATGTGGAATTTGAGAAACTTAACCGAAGATCATAGGGGAAGGGAAGGAAAAATAACATACAAACAGGGAGGCAAACTGTAAGAGACTCTTAAATACAGAGAACAAACTGAGGGTTGATGGGGGTGGGAAAATGGGTGATGGGCATTGAGGAGGGCACTTGTTGGGAGGAGCACTGGGTGTTGTATGTAGTGATGAATCATAGAAATCTACTCCTGAAGCCAAGACTACACTGTATGTTAACTAACTTGACAAAAAAAAAAAAAGACATATTAAAAACAAACAAAAAACAACCAAACAAAAACCCCTTCTCTGATTCTCTTTGTGACCCTTTTATATATGATATGTAAAATGCCAAACTATTTGGTATTTAATAATCAGCAACTGTCTTTAGGTTTTAGTAATTAAGATTTATTTTAAAGTTAAAATTAAAGTTAATGTCCTGGTCAAGAAGCTTCTTGGTTTTCATTGATCTTCCTAATTTATAGTTAACCACTATTATTAGTTTTCAATTCTTTCAAAAGTGTCCTCAGGACACAACTTTTAACACAAAGTTCTGATTATACTTATGAGACAGTAATAACTAAGTATGACATACAGTACCCAAAGTAGTAAAAATGCATACATTATTTAGAATGTCAATGGGATTCTTATTATTGAATTTTTTTTTAAACCTGTGAACAGTGAGCTGAAAGATCTCTTTAATGTGTTTCCTATGAGAACACATTTCTATGGAAAACACACCAACATTTTTTTTTCTTTATCTTTCTTTTTTCTTTTTCTTTTTTGCTTTATTTGTGTAGTTTTGAATATAGTACTATACCTTAATTCCTTGGCCCACTAAAATTTGGAGACCACAGAGGTAGATGAAAGAAAAGAACAAAAGGGTAGTCTTTAAGCAGATATTGAGCATTCAAACCATTATGCTTTCAGGATAATATTAAATTCCTACAGTGAATGAGGAATGGGTGAATTATTAAGGCTTACTGCTTGCTCCTTGGGTATATACTACTGTCACTATTACTAAGGATCTATATCCCTAATGCATGCTATTTTTTTGTTGTTTGTTGTTTTGAAGATTGAAGTAAGTGTGAAAGCACCCAGCAGTTAGTTCACAGATGTTCAATAAAGTTCAGTTGGATTTTCTAAGTCTTACTTGATGAGAAACACATATCCTCTGCTCTTTGAAAAGTTATAGATATTTGTTTGGTCTTCTATTTCCTGTCTTTCAAAGATGGCACTTCTGATTTGGCCAACAAACAGATATCCTATCCTTCTTATGCATTTGCATCTTGGGGAGAGGTTAGAATCTAAAAATCAGTACATAAATGTGTATATGATGTAACTCCACTGGGCTACTATGACCTATGACCCTCAGAGGCTCTGTAACACTTTTATTTACCTAACTAAACACAACTCTGAGACTTAGTTTTACTTTTCATAATAAAAGAATGGTAAGAAGATCTAGGTTGAATTTACTATGGTTTCATTAATCTTAAAGGTAGGAACTATGCTATTTATGGCAGCAATTTTAACGAAATCCTTTCTTCTCTAAACATCTGCAACCAATTTATTAGAATGAAAACACATTACCAATAATCTCATTAACAAACATTGATACTACAACTGTACTAAAGATCTAAAATATGAAGCATATTTTAAAAGAATTTCAAATCTATTTATTTTAAAGATAAACAACAGTATTTTCTATTAATGAGAGAAAAGTTAACCAAAAAAATAATTTACCTTTCAATAGCTTTCAGTTTTATCCTCTAGATGTTGACCCTCAAAACTTCTAAATATTATTCTTCAGTACAGTACAACCTGTGCTTTAGGGATGGTTTCTGGAACCTAGCATAAGCAGGTAATGTGAATGTAATTTTGGACCCTTTAAAGGTACTGTTTGTACATACATAGAAAGATATTCATTATTCTATACATTAAAAGTAAACACTTCTTTGCCTTCATTTTTATTCTTAGTTCTGTCCTTTTGAGTTAGCTTAAGTAGAAATAGAGTATTTAATTTTTTCTTTGTGATTTGAAGTCTGTTCCTCATGCCTTTATTCGCAGAGGTTTACCTGCAGCTATACTGTCTACTAAGATCAGAAATATTCTGAAGTCACCAGAACACCAGAGATGTCTGTTGTTATAATCAAATGGTATCTGGAATTGTTTTATCTTTCCCTTGAAACACATTATTTGAGTGTGCTCTGCCTGATGGAAAACCATCCTTGAGACTTTTTCTTAAAGGAGTTGTAGCAGTTATTAGAAGACTGGATTCTTTCCTGAGAGTTGAGCTAAGTGGAGCATTAGTTCAACATGATTAACTGATGCACACCAAATCCCATGCTGACCAAATGGTGAATTTGGTGCATACTTTCTCCATTTTTCTCAAATTCAACGTATTCAATCATAACTGTCTGAGAACAAGTTAAAGGCTTTTCCTCCCCTGAGATTTAAATACATGCTACTTTGTTCTGTGCTGAAATGTGTTAACTCTCTTATCCTGGATTGTGCATTGGAAAACTCTAATAAAAACAGTATAATTTGTTTTTAAAGGACTTCCATTGACAGAACATCTGCAAACTTAATGAGGCGATCCATTGAGATAAATACATCAACTAATAAATCCCCATACATGTAGCCAGTAGCATCACTGGCCAAGTACAAACCTGGGGAGGTTTGGAGACTTCCAGTTCCTTCTGGTCACAGGTTACCAGAGCACATCTTTCACATGGCAGATTATTTCTTAAACAGTTCTCTTTCCTGAAAATAAGCCATTCTACTGACCATACTTAAAACAAACTAAAGCAACCTATAATTAAAGAGGAGAGTGGAACAGAAGTAAACAGACTAAGACAAAGTTAGTTCATAGTAAAGGATTGTGTGCTTCTGTAGATACTTTCTTTTCTTTCTTCCCCAAAGTCATTATCTAAATCTTAACTCTTCCATATGCCTCTCATATGTGTTTCAATGCATAGATTATAAACTCCTAAAAATTAGGAACTGCCATAGTCTAGTTCTATAAATCTTCTTGCCCAACGTATAGTGTCTACGATAGTCTTAGTCACACTGTTGCAAACTAACAGTGGTTGACTAAATTCTATGCCACAATCAAAAAATACTTTTATCGAGATGTAGGAAATTAATAAAAGATTAATTGCAGATTCAATTTAATAGTTGTATGATTATTAATATTTTATTTTCCTTCTTGAGGCTGTTTTGGCATATTGTGTTTCTTTGAGAAATTTTTCCATTTCATACAAATGTTCAATTTTGTTGTCAGAAATTTATTGGCAAATTTACAGGCATGTTACCTTTTATATACCTGATATTGATTATCTGAACGTTTTATTTTTTAAATGATTAGACTTACCAGAGATGTGTAAATTTTATTAATTATTGAAGAACCAACTTTTGGAGGTGTTAATCATCTCTCCGTGTTTTTCTTCCAGAAACTACTAATCTTTTGATTTTTAGTCTCTTCCTTTTCTAATATGTGTTGAAAGCTAATGTTTTCTTATATCATGGTTTAGCTCATCCCGTAAGTTTTGATGGGCAGTGTTATCATTACAATTCAATTATTTTCATTATTACTCAAATACTCTCTAATTTCCACTGTGAGTTCTTCTTTGACTCAGAAGTTATTTAGAGGTATAATTCTTAGTTTAAAGAATATGGGGATTTTCTACTTATATTTAAAACAATTTTTAAATTTTTACTTACATATATATTTAAGTATATAATAAATTTTATAAGTATATAATAAAATTATATAATACATATATAATACATTATATATATATATATATATATATATATATATATATATATATATGCATGCCCCATATGCCCCATGCCCAGCGTGGAGCCCAACATGGGGCTTAAACTCACAACCCTGAGATCAAGACCTAAGCTGAGATCAAGAGTCAGATGCTGAACTGAGCCACCCAGGCACCCCTAAAACAATTTTTTTAAGCTTAAATGCATTGTGGTCAGAAACTACATATAATGTAGTTTCAATTTTTTTGAAATTTATTAAAATTTACTTCAAAGCCCAGCATATGGTCAACTTTTGTAAAATTTTTATACGTACTTGAAAAAATTATATAGTAGTTGGGAACAGTTTATAATAAACTATTTATCCATTAGCTCAATTTTACTTCTTTCATTGTTCAAATCTTGTATCTTTTTGGTTTTGTTTGCTTTTTCCATAAGATAGAGGGAAACATGAAAATATTCCCAGCATGATTGTAGACTTGTTTCTCCCTGTAGTTAATTTTTGCCTTATATATTTTGTAATTATGGTATTAACTAAATACAAACTTACATTTTCCTGGCAAATTGAAATTCTTTTCATTATGAAGGTTACCCTTTATCTTCCAGAATATTTTTGCCTGAGATTAACTAAAAATCTACTTTGATATTGATAAATATCCTTCCTTTTGATGAGTAATTGCAAATATGCCTTTTCCTTCCTATTACTTTTGAATTTTTTATACCCCTGTTTTAGATGTTTTTTCTAACCAGCAACTTATTGGGCTCTATTTTTCCAATTAGTCATCTTTGTTTTATAATTGAAGCATTTAATGTACATTTAATGGAAGTACTGACATATCTAGGTTTGAGTCTACTATCCTATACTATTTGCTTTACATATGTTTATGTACCAGGAATTAATTGCTTTACGTTGAGAACTACAACCATGTGCATTAATATGACAGAGCTATGGGGTCTAAGAACTGAGACCACCTGTGTCAACATGATTTATTTGTTTGGTAAAGGAAATCTTTGCCCAGGAAAGATAAGGCTGTAAACCAATAAATAACTTCATTGTTTCAGGAAATTCTCATATCTTAATTTATCTCAGACAATCTGCTCACCTTGGCAAAGAGCTCACTTATCAAGCAACAGTTTACTTATCAGAACTTGCTTCAAGACCCTTGCCTTGCTATTAGATACCAATCATAAAACTTGTCATGAACTTTTCCAAATTGCAGTCTGGTCTCCACCTGAAAAGAGCCACCTTCAAAATGCTGTAAATATCCTCTCCTGACTTTACCTTCAGAGACCCTCAAGGCAGAATCCCCCATTACTACAGACAGTTTTAATAAATTCAGTTTTGCTTTATTAACAGATTGCCTGGAGACATTTTGTGGGAGTTCAATAACATATTTAATCTTTTAATGCTCATAACAACTTTATAAGTAAATTTTATTCTTATATTCTTTTTACAGATGAGAAACCTGAGGCATACTGAATACTAAAGTGACCTACACAAGGACAGACAATAATTTAACTCATATGAATCTAAACTATGGTACTAATATTACTGAGCCTATCTTCCCTTGAAGTCTTATCAATTTGAAGGTGCCATAAAGGATCTCATGTCCTGACCCTCTCAGCCCTATACAATAATTACAGTACTAATTATGGTAATTAGTAATTTTGTTGTCTTTCTTACTAGACTGTGAGCTCTTTGAGAAAAGGGACGTATCTTGTTTGTCTCCATGCTGCCAGTGCCTAGCCTAACGTCTGACACATGATAAGCATTCAATAAATGTTTCTAAAATGAGAATTAAATGAAACCCACTTTACAAATGAGGCTCTGAGATATTAAGAGTCTTGCTTTAGCTCACTCAGAATGTAACTGTCAGGATTGATGCTCCTGCCAATACATCACATTCTTTAGCTCAACTGTAAATGAGTTCTCAAAGAGCAGTTTTTATGAGAGGAGAGTCTACAAACATTGCAATGGGGATTCATGTGTATAAAGCTGTAGTCCTGCCAAAATATTATAGTTCTTTGTTCTTTTGCTGAAATATTATCATCTCAGTGGGTCATACAAGTTATCTCATATTGATTAGCTTGAATCACACAAATGTCTCTATTAAAAATGGAAAGTATTAACTGATAAATATAATTTCTGACAATGTTTTAAGGCACAGGGAAGTTACTACAAAGTTTCCTTGGTATTGAAACAGTTGGAGTTCACTTTACTAAACAGAGCTTTACACACATGAAGGTTTTTTTCTTTATTATAATGAGAAAACAATGTTATATAAATATTTAGGCATCAGGGCAAAAGTTCAAAATCTTACATATCTGGGAACGGTGGGTGGGGTGGCAAATGTGAACGTGTGCATGCTCGTAAGTGTACAGATGAAACAAGACTGGTAAAATGTTGATAATTATTGAAGTTTGTGATGAGTACATGCGATTCGTTAGACTCTACTCTTCATTTCTGAACATATTTGAAATGTTCCATAATAAAAAGCTTAAAAAGTGGCTATTTTCCCCAGTATTGTACTAGCTATACAAAGTACCTGATCATCCACATATATAATGGCTGCAAACTTCCTATCAGAACACAGAGCAAAAACTTATTCTTTCCATCTGCGGATACTCTAAAATTTAAGAGAGTAGTTACTTCTTCTGATGGGAGAATTTTATAGTCTTTTGCTGAGCATCAAGGAAGCTTTTTGCCAACTGTCGAATCTTCTGTGTATATTAGAAATCTCAAGATTTCTGCAAATGAAAAGAACCTGTACCACACTGGGCATAGCACTGGCCTTCTTTCATTCTCTCTTGCTTTTCGCAGACTGGCTTTCTACAGAGCACAAGGTAATTATCTATTTTAGTAAGATAAGTAGCTTCAAGATTCCTTAAAGTGAAGCTCACAAGATGCATATTTCTTTAAGGACACAGAATATCTTCTCATGTAACTTAGATGAAAACACATATTAAGCACTTTTTGTATCTGCCTGGTTCCTGGGTGTTTCTTTCCTTTTTGGATTTTTCCCTCCAGATGACATGGAAAATCCTTCCAAAATCTGGAGGAAAATGAAAGTGATCTTCTGTGCTAATTTTATTATATATACACCTATAACTTTCCTCTGTCCAAAAAGTTTTTAAATCAATAAAAGTCAAAATGTGGTATGTAGCAAATATTAAGGGTCTCAAACAATAGGAAACAAGGATCAGATTACAATGTCCTATTGATATAGTAACTCAGGAATGTAGGTCAATACTTTAAATATTTTCATGAGTTCTTATTTTATTAATGTATGCTTTGACAATGGAAAAATAGATTATGGTGTTCTGTTGTTAGCTATTATTTTATTGTTTATTTAAAATATAGAGCAATGTTTTTTCAAATATTTACATAACACAACATAAATGTTTAGAAGAGCAAAATTAGTGATAGTTTCCACAAACAGATACATCTAATACCTTGCTTCAACTGAAATCATTGCTGCTTCTTCAGAGCAATAATAGCATAACATCTGGGAGATTTCACAGGATCAAACAACTTCACAAGTGCAGACCATGCAATATTTTCCTGCAAATTGATAAGTGATTTAAATACATAGCAATTTGTTGAAGATAAGAATGCAAGATGAGTCAGACTATATATTGTAATATAAAAACAACATAAAAGACAAACTATATAAAAGAAAATTATTCTTTGCTGAATGAAATTAACGTTTACAATTTCACCTACAGGAATTTATGTTGAGGAAATAAAAGATTTACATAAGATAGTGAACTACAGGGTTATTCTTTGCTGAAATTGTGAAAGAGTGGAAGTGATAAAAAACAATTGGGTATTACTTAAAGAAATTATTATATGATGAAACATTATTCACCTTCTGTAGTATATTCAATAAGATGAGAAAATTCTGAATAAAATAAATGAAACAGATTAGATTCAAAACTGCACTTGTAATTTGATTCCTTTATCTTATCTTATCATCATCTTATCTTATGTTAGAGAGCAGGGAGGGGTAAAAGGAGAGGGAGAGAGAATCTTGAGGGCTCTGTCTCTGGACTGTGAGACCATGACCTGAGCCAAGATCATGACCTGAGCTGAAATCAAGAGTCAGACAGCTTGACTGAGTCACCCAGGTGCCCCAGATTCCAATTTTAATTAAAGTAGAAATAATGCGCTCATATATATGTGTGCAACATATACATATTAGAAAGAGGCACTAGAATACAAAACAAAAATTAAGTTAATGCTGAAAGATGGGACTGTTGTTATTTTTAATTTTCTTGTTTATATTCTTCATTTAAAACTTTCTAACATATAAGTGTTATTTTAGAATAAAATATTATTTAATATTATTTAACATTGCTATTATTTAACATTGCTATTTAAAAATTATTATTTAACATTGCTATTTAAAAATATTTTATTAACAAGTTAATATTTTATGCTTTATATCATTTCATTGCCAATCTATTAATCTTTGTGCATATTACTTATTTTATTTATTTTTTTACCATTTACTTATTTTATTTAGGTCAATGGAAATTGCTTTGAAAAGGTAAATAATGAGTACCTAGTAAAACAGGCCCAATTCTGTCACCTATGAAATTGGGTGATTTTGAGTTACTTGGTAGCTTAAGAAAGTACACAATTATCCAAATTTTTAAAAATTGTCTTTTTTTCCATAAAAATATAAATTAGAACAAAAGCAAGCATTTATTAAAATCCATTTGTTCCAAATAGCCTGTTGAAAAGAAGAAAGTAAAATTACCCACTATGATAGAACAAAATTGTTAAAATAAAGGGCTTATGGTGGAAACATGAGGCTGAATCCATGTATGGGTTTAATTTAAACAGTTCACATAACTATTTTGATCATAGCTCAGTGTAAAATCTGCAAAAAAATTTTTCCTTAAAGACAAGCAAAAAACCAGTTTTTTTTGTGCATTCAACATAGATTAAAAAAAACCAAGACTGTGAAGAAGCAAAAGCAATTTTCACTGATCAGAAAGAAATTTTTATACTGCAGATTACATATGTCCAAAATCCAAAAGTGATTTAAAAGGTAAATTTTCATTTTCATTAAATGAAACATATATATATATATATAATATCTTTTATGTCTGGCCTTTATTAAATTTAGCTACATGTCATATCATGTCATATATGATATATGTCATATATGATAGTTGTGTTCACTGCCTACCATACAGTAATTACCATACAATTAAAAGAACATAAACTTTATTATAATAGGTTTGCTGAAAACATCTGTTGTACATATGTTTATGTTTAAAAAGAGATGGAATGAATATTTAAACTTGGAAAATATAATAAGAAAAATTATCTGACTAGCTGTATGCAAAAGAAACTTATCCTAGGTAATAGTGGATCTGTTTACTATATTAAATAAAGATATTAGTTATATATTTTAAAATATAATTTACCTGCTCTTTCAGATAGCAAAGTCGATCCAGAAGAATTAGTGTCTCTATACAAGGAGCCAGAACAACTTTCAACTAAAAGAAAGGATAAGATAGGATGATAGAACTTTAAAAAACAAAACAAAACAAACAAACAAACACAAACTAGCTTAACACTTATGTTCAAGAAAATGCATCTACAGAAATTTATATAGGGCCAAATCTCCAATACCAATTGTATATATTCAGAAAACGAATACTGCAGAGATCAAAAGTTTTTCTTTAATAATAACAGGAATCCAAAGGCAGTGGTACGTATGATAGAGAGTTTTCAGAGGTACTAAGAATGAAATTCATTAAAACGCATGCTGGGGAAATAACTGCATTGAGACAAGTATGTGTTCAAAGAACTCTGAAATTTCTTCCGTGCATTTATGATACATTTTAAGAGAAATCTACCATGTGCTCTCTTTATTACATTACTGACACCTAATATAGTTCTGAAATAGGAAATGGTCCAAAACGGTTTTTCTACAGTAAGAGAAAAACAACATAGATTGGTTGGTCCCACAATAAAATTTAATTGAACCCCATTCAAGTCTGGCAACATATCCAATTTAATATGTTCATTTCTGAGATTTACCATATTAAAAGCTTCCAGCTCATTCATTCTAGGCTTGTACTTCTCGTAGTAGTCCATTATAACTTTTTCTGGCAGCTTCAAGATAAAACAACAAGAAATGTAACAACAGTTAAAAAAAAAAGTTTTTCCTTATCAAACACTAAAGTAAAACCAACATTAACAATTTAAAACAAATTTGGGTGTGTGAAGAACTCTAAGGATATGAATGAAGCAAGTCAATAAACTAAGTTCTTTCATTAATATCTTCTACACCTATTCAGCATACTGTAAATAAAAACAGCAGTAACATCCTATTAATATTGTTTAATTTCAACAAGTTGATGAAATATTTACTTTGTTTCTATGTTTAGGGTACATAGTAGGAGCTCAATAAACATTTTTTTGAGTAAAATTAAAAATTTTAAATGATATATCTAAAACTATATATCCTAGAGAATAATTCAAAGGCCACAAAAACCCAGTAAGGACATATGTTCATATTTAAGGTAATTTCCTCTAACATGCACATAACAAATCCATCAACAAGCATTACTTTCTGGTTTTCCTCAAAAACATAGGATACCTATAATACAATGAACCCTTGTGGTTAGCAGGCCGCTTTTTAGAACATATATGTTTCTGTTCACACCAGTTGAACTTTGTTTACTGAGTCAATTGTATTTGTTTCTAAACTTGTTATGCCAGTTACAGTATTGTAATGATATAAGTAAATATTACATAATTAATGAAATATTAACGCAAAAGGAAAAGTTGTTTCTATAAATTGGATGCCTTTGTGAAAGGATTGATAAAGGAAAGTCACTAGAAGAAATGGCTGTCAAATTACATGTGGTCAAAACAAACGTAAGTCTGGATAAAAAGAGTAAAATATCTGAAAGGATTTGTATTTAGATTTTCTCTGCAAATGTCTACCTGAATTTAT